>NC_064614.1:453515140-453818170 GCF_023898315.1 Schistocerca nitens
TTTCATACATTACAACAATAGCATTGCTTTTATCTGCTTTTACTACTAAAGCTTTATTGTCACTTAGTTTCTTATTAACACTTTTAAGCATTGTACTGTCATGGTGCTTTATACTATTATTATTATTTGCTTTCTCTATTTGTTTGGTGATAAAATTGTTAACTTTGTGGCCTATGGCAATCTGATCATTCTGATTTCGTTTTGCAGTATCACAGGCTATTTTGGTGCCTACTATTAATTCTTTAATATTATTTTCAGTCAGAGATGGGGTGATATTATGTTGAAGACCTTTATTCAGCAAACTTACTTCTTTATCACTGAAGATGATGTTTGTTGAATTTACTAGACGTTTGGAGAATTTATGCTTAGTGGAAGGTACATTGTCATTCTCCTTTGGAATTTGTGACATAAGCTTTTTCAACTTATTGTTATGCCTACATCTGACTTTATGCTGTTCTTTCATAGCTATTATACTGACAAAATCTAATGCATGGTTGAATTGCGTGGGAGTAAGTTGTTTACCTAGCTCTAAATGTAATCTATATAACTGGTGGTTTAAAAACTGCTTCTTTCTGTGTTGGTTTCGGATATCAGATTGGAGCCATATAATTTCACTTCTTTCTTTAGCTATTTTCGCTGCTTTTCTTTGACTGTTGATGTTCACTTTGACATATTTTGGAGTTACATTCGCACTTAAACACTTTTTATTGAACTTGATACTAAGAATTGTTCTTTCTAACTTAATTTTGTACTTTCTGAAGTCATGTAAAGCTCTTAGTACCTGGCTAGGTAGTGTCAATAAAAAATTGTCCATTATATTTGGACTGTTGAGCTCCGTGGCCGTGGATAATGATATTTCACTGTAAAAATACAGCAACCAGCCACTTTTTAATACGTTTTATTTATGCCAATATGCATTTCGGGTTTGCACCTATCTTCAGCTGGCAAATTACATGGATCTTCAGTTACTACAGTAGTACAATCTTGACAGCAGTTTGGATGCTGCAGCAGGCCTGTGCAAAAGCAACGATTCCAATCATTTACTTCAATTTCGCGAGTTTAAAGCTACGCACTATCAGTTGTTCATTTTACTTACATTCTCCTCTCCTTTTTTTTTTTTTTTTTTTTTAACCGAAGAGCATCTATGTGTTCTCAAAACCGTATGCTGAAGTTTCTCCCTCAAAACTTTCGTAAAATATAACTCTGTCCATAGATAAACCGTCTGTATGTGAACAAAAACTGTCAGTCTACAACATGGCGTATAACGCAGTGCGCCTGTGTAAAATACGTGATAAAAAGTGTTTGTGTTGTTGCAAAAAAGAAGAAAAGCCAAGAAAAACAAGGAGAGGAGAATGTAAGTAAAATGAACAACTGATAGTGCATAGCTTTAAAATCGCGAAATTGAAGTAAATGATTGGAATCGTTGCTTTTGCACAGGCCTGCTGCAGCATCCAAACTGCTGCCGGGATTGTACTACTGTTAACTGAAGATCCACGTAATTTGCCAGCTGAAGATGGGTGCAAACCCGAAATGCATATTGGCATAAATAAAACGTATTAAAAAGTGGCTGGTTGCTGTATTTTTACAGTGAAATAACCTTCTCTTACTAAATTTGAGCCGTCTCCTTTTTCTTTTGATAACTGAAATCTGATTGGGCGACTTCAAACTATCTGCTGTGGACATTTCTGCATAATATCGATGAGCATAAATCGTGCAGTCATCAATTTCAGCAAGGTTTTATTGTGGACGTACAGGACACTTGACCATCTATGGAACCATGAGGAAGTTTCGTGGATCACCTTGTGAAGTGAAAGAAAAGTGTAGATAAGAAAAAGTAGGGACGTAAGTTTCTTTGCAGAAATATCTCAGATCCAAAACAGTACAAAATAGGTACATAAAAGCCCTAACCAAAATATATGAGAGCGTTCGAGTCACTGTATTTCTAGCATTCTGTAGTACATTAAACGCGTTTTAGCAAAAATGACATGTGACACTAACAGCATACAGATACAAAAAAAAAAGAGTACCCAGAACAGGACAGCTCTGAGTCAACAACATTCTGGGAGTTAAGTCATATTCAATATTTAGAATATTTCAAGCTGAGACTGAAACTAACACAAGAATGACCAGTGTGTGATGATAAATGCCGAAGAAGCAGGGAGGAACTAGATTTTGTTTCCAAAGTTCTCGCAGTTTCTCTCAGTGTACCCTTTTTGTGCTCTCAGCCTTCTGTGTGTATGTGTGTGTATGTGTGTGTGTGTGTGTGTGTAGAGAGAGAGAGAGAGAGAGAGAGAGAAAGGATTTATTCGAGATTTTTTAGTAACTTTGATGATAGCATTCGCTGCTCAGTAGAATCGAGCATATCGTTCTTAGCCTTGTGTGTGTGTGTGTGTGTGAGAGAGAGAGAGAGAGAGAGAGAGAAAGAGAGAGAGAGAGAGAGGAAGGGAGACAGAGAGAGAGAGATAGAACGGATTTATTCCAGATTTGTTGGTAATTTTGATGATAGCATTCGCTGCTCAGTAGAATCGACCTTATCGTTCTTTAGTATGCCAGGTATAAAAATTGCAGTTGTTGCGTTTAAAGTAAGCGTCCTGCTCCCTCGAGATAAGCAGTAACTCGACTAAACGAGGAAAGTTACTTAGGTGTTAGATTCTGGCTCCATTACTTTCTGAGAACATGTTCTTTAAAAAGGAAAGATAATTTTTCCAGCAGGGGAAAAAAGTACGCTATTTAACCAATAGTTATCTTTGGTGGTGGGTTCTTGGGTATTAACAAAGGAAATCTTAATAAAGCATCTTACGATATATTTAACTGCGGAAATATTTATAACATCTGTATAACGAAGGCTGCGAACGATTTGCCTGCATCCTTGCACAGTGCGTTAACAGATCTTTGCATTCGCCTCACAAGTGAAACTGCACTCCGAACTTCTTTTTACAACTACAGTACAAGGAAGGAAAAAGAGTTTAAGCTTTTATGTCATTACATTGACGTTTTCGCTGCAACGTAGTATCCAATCCCTGTCGAGGAAGCGGAAAAAAACCAGTTCCTGTTTCCATCAAAACACATCTGTTGTGATGTCCTCCGAGGACAAAAAAAGGGTAACACGGCGTGGAGGCCTTCACGCCTCCAGCAGACTCCAGAGGTGACCTCGGCGCGCGGGGAAGGAGTAGAGCGACCCCGGGGTGCGGCAGACTTCACCCAATGGAAAGATCCAAGAGGATGGTCAGGTCGGCGCTGCCGGGCAACGCAAGGTCGCACTAACTGCGCCGCTCTGCCTTGCGCTACTGTTACGTCGCCTGGGGCAACATGGCATCTCTTCAGCATGCACTGTCGCCGTACACAGTTTCTGGTTTCTACAATGTGAGCTGCAACAGGGCAATATAGACACCACGGCTGAAAGAAAGTTAATGTTTCCAGTTTCCTTTCACCATACATGTGCAATGACTCGTCATCGTAATGCATAATACCTCAATATGATGATATAAGGGACACGATCCCTCACTGCTTCTAGTGTTTGTAACTATTTACCAGCTTTTACTCCTGCACCCAGTGTCCTTATTAATCTCTTTTACGCATACTAATATTTATTCTCCGCGCCCTTCATGTGCCAAGGTGTCCGCCCCGGTAGATGCGCGGTCTGTGCGGCGGATTAGTGACCGAAGAGGCCTGGGTTCCATTCTCGGGCGGGTCGGAGATTTTCTCCGCGTGAGTACTGGGTGTTGTGTTGTCCTTACTTTCGTATTGTCAGACATGATATTCAACAGTTGAGATGGCTGTATGGGGACGTCCCAAAAACCAATAAATTAAAAACAAAAATGCCAATTCAGAATGCCTGAGCATATGGTGCAACGGTTGACGACTTTTCCACTATGTGTTTGTGGCCTCTAACTGCACGATTGAGTCATAACTATAGTTGTCCCTTTATGACAGTAGCAGTGCGTGGCTGTGGATCGATCACGTAACTTTGGCTGTAGGTAAAGCAAATAGCAGGCTGTGAGTTACTGGTATGTACTGCGAAACTGATTTTTATCTACGAGAAATATTCCTTACTAAATTACTTGTACGACATGAAATAGAATTCTGCTCTAGTTTGTGGAACTCATACAAGGTTGAATGACTTATGACATCCAATGTATGTATCAAAGATCAGTATTCAATGTTACTGACCGTAGGCTTATGCAACCCTGCCATGAGAGTGTGACAGATTTACTGACTTAGTATGTCTATTAACCCTCGCAATACCAAGGGAGGAAGGGAGGGGAGGGGGCGGCGTTCTTTATGGCCACTTTTCCGAAAATTTGTTATTTACTCAGTTACATCATATTTTAAAATTTTGAAAAAATTATTGTTTTTAATGAATCCTTCTACCAGATTCCATATATGTTTTAAATTTTGCAGTTCAACTTAACCAAACATTTAATCGCAGGTAGTAATTGTTCTCGAAAGAACAGATACCACTGATGACCGTGCCGCTTCTTTAGAACAAATGATAATTAATAGAAACCCTCAGCTGCCGACAGATGTTGTTGACATACTTTGATGGGGACAGCTGAAAATGTGTGCCCCGACCAGGACTCGAACCCGGGATCTCCTGCTTACATGGAAGAAGCTCTATCCTTTTTTTTATCGTTATGTTTGGTCGTTACGCACATGACATCCGTTGAAGTTCGGTAGTTGATCCCTCCTCTCAGTTTTTTTATTACAGAGGCCCACGAGCTCTCTGACCGAACACACTGAGCTACCATGCCGGCATCCATCTGAGCCACCGAGGACACAGATGTATAGCGCGACTGCAAGGGCTTATCCTTTGCACGCTTCCCGTTAGTCCCACATTCCCAACGGTCCACAATCTACATACGTGATGTACATAATAGATATGTAATCAGAAGATCCCGGGTTCGAGTCCCGGTCGGGGCCGGTCGGGGCACACATTTTCAGCTGTCCCCATCAAGGTATGCGAACAACACCTGTCGGCAGCTGAGGGTTTCAATTAATTATCATTTAAAAATTTGAGTCTAGCAGATGTCACTTTCCCCAATGAAAGTCTTATTCAATATTTCGAGTTTCAAGGCCTCACTTACACAACAATATCCTCGTCGTCTTTCCCAATTAGGGTTTTGCTCCATCTCCAATACCATCGTCGAAGAGAATCGTCTGAGCCTCTGGTTTAAGCCTTCCACTCGGCTCCAAACCAGAGGACCGCGATCGGTTCTGGGAACGATACTACAAATAGTTAGCTCTGATTCCACCCTGCGAGCGAGGCTTTCCGCCTTCACCAATTCCGCCAACCGCCTGTACGAACTGAGGATGACCTCTGAACCCAGACGGCAGGAGTCATTGGTGCCGACATGAGCAACAATTTGCAGTCGGGTGCACCCAGTGCTCTCTATCGCCGCCGGTAGGGCCTCCTCCGAGGAGCCACCGTGGTACAACAACCGAGTTAGAAAACTGCTGCGGAAGGAAAGGGAAATTCACAGCAAACATAAACATAGCCTAAGCCTTGTAGACAAACAAAAATTACGCGAAGCGAAATGTAGTGTGAGGAGGGCTATGCGAGAGGCGTTCAATGAATTCGAAAGTAAAGTTCTATGTACTGACTTGGCAGAAAATCCTAAGAAATTTTTGTCTTATGTCAAAGCGGTAGGTGGATCAAAACAAAATGTCCAGACACTCTGTATCCAAAATGGTACTGAAACAGAGGATTACAGACCAAAGGCCGAAATACTAAATGTCTTTTTCCAAAGCTGTTTCACAGAGGAAGACTGCACTGTAGTTCCTTCTCTAGATTGTCGCACAGACGACAAAATGGTAGATATAGAAATAGACGACAGAGGGATAGAGAAACAATTAAAATCGATCAAAAGAGGAAAGGCCGCTGGACCTGATGGGATACCAGTTTGATTTTACACAGAGTACGCGAAGGAACTTGCCCCCCTTCTTGCAGCGGTGTACCGTAGGTCTCTAGAAGAGCGTAGCGTTCCAAAGGATTGGAAAAGGGCACAGGTCATCCCCGTTTTCAAGAAGGGACGTCGAACAGATGTGCAGAACTATAGACCTATATCTCTAACGTCGATCAGTTGTAGAATTTTGGAACACGTATTATGTTCGAGTATAATGACTTTTCTGGAGACTAGAAATCTACTCTGTAGGAATCAGCATGGGTTTCGAAAAAGACGGTCGTGCGAAACACAGCTCGCGCTATTCGTCCACGAGACTCAGAGGGCCATTGACACGGGTTCACAGGTAGTGCTGTGTTTCTTGACTTCTGCAAGGCGTTCGATACAGTTCCCCACAGTAGTTTAATGAACAAAGTAAGAGCATATGGACTATCAGACCAATTGTGTGATTGGATTGAAGAGTTCCTAGATAACAGAACGCAGCATGTCATTCTCAATGGAGGGAAGTCTTCCGAAGTAAGAGTGATTTCAGGTGTGCCGCAGGGTAGTGTCATAGGACCGTTGCTATTCACAATATACATAAATGACCCTGTGGATGACATCGGAAGTTCACTGAGGCTTTTTGCAGATGATGCTGTGGTGTATCAAGAGGTTGTAACAATGGAAAATTGTACTGAAATGCAGGAGGATCTGCAGCGAATTGACGCATGGTGCAGGGAATGGCAACTGAATCTCAATGTAGACAAGTGTAATGTGCTGCGAATACATGGAAAGATAGATCCCTTATCATTTAGCTACAAAAAGCAGGTCAGCAACTGGAAGCAGTTAATTCCATAAATTATCTGGGAGTACGCATTAGGAGTGATTTAAAATGGAATGATCATATAAAGTTGATCGTCGGTAAAGCAGATGCCAGACTGAGATTCATTGGAAGAATCCTAAGGAAATGCAAAACGAAAACAAAGGAAGTAGGTTACAGTACGCTTGTTCGCCCACTGCTTGAATACTGCTCAGCAGTGTGCGATCCGTACCAGATAGGGTTGATAAAAGAGATAGAGAAGATCCAACGGAGAGCAGCGCGCTTCGTTACAGGATCATTTAGTAATCGCGAAAGCGTTACGGAGCTCATAGATAAACTCCAGTGAAAGACTCTGCGGGAGAGACGCTCAGTAGCTCGGTACGGGCTTTTGTTAAAGTTTCGAGAACATACCTTCACCGAAGAGTCAAGCAGTATATTGCTCCCTCCTACGTATATCTCGCGAAGAGACCATGAGGATAAAATCAGAGAGATTAGAGCCCACACAGAAGCATACCGACAATCCTTCTTTCCACGAACGATACGAGACTGGAATAGAAGGGAGAACCGATTGAGGTACTCAGGGTACCTTTCGCCACACACCGTCAGGTGGCTTGCGGAGTATGGATGTAGATGTAGATGTAGACGTTAAATCCATATGTTCGTTCATCCTTCCCTTTCCATTGTTTGCTTCTACACCTTGTTGTGAACCATATGTAGAGTTACAGAAGCTTGTTTCTCAATCCCAGGTCATTATTGAACAGCAGTTGTGGAATCTCAGTTTCATTTTTGCGCCTCCGGGGTAGCCAGTCTCCAGTTTCTATGGTATAATTTAATATATTGTCCTCTACTCTCCGTAGTGAGGCAACTATATATTTTTACATTCAGGGTGTTAAACTATCTCCTGTTTACGGAGACGAAGATGACGATGGAGAGAGTAGTTTGCCTTCATCAGCACGTTTTTGTGACGAGCTCCGCCACAGACGGGGTGATGGTAACAGATTGAAGAGCTTACGGGGTTGTTGTAGGGTAGGTTTTGATGAGAAATAATTGTTAAGAAAAAATTCGATACGTTGCGCTGTTTCCGAGTTAATTAGAATTGAAATTAGCCAATTAGACCGTTGCGCGCACAAATTCAAACTGCCCGCCATAGATGGTGTCACCAAACGTGTTTTTCGTTTGGTCTCGCAAAAAGGAACAAGACAGCCATACAAAAAGAGAATATGGGCGGTAGTAGGGAAGGGTCTAACGCGAGCCAAAGGCTGAGGAGACTCGTGTGCTATTATCTACGGGCCGCGCATGGACTCCGCGAATCGCCAGAGGCTATTTTTATTTCTGTAACTATGTTGCCCATTTGATGTTATATTAGGTGAATATCAGTATTATTCCTGGACTACATTATTAATTTCAGAGATACGTACTTGTCTGAAGATGGTATGCCTATCACTGAAACCGATTACCAGAAAAATAAACTCCATTTGTGATTTAGATTGATTGTTTTGTTGAATTACGGTACAAGATCGCTGTTTTACCAATTATTACTTCAGAAATTCTTAATGTGTCACCTGGCTATTATTAGTGGTAAGTATTGGTGAGTTCGTACAGCAGCTTGTGAGGTGGCCGCTGGGTTAGGTTGTGGCTTTGAAGAGCACCTAGCTTCTCGACCACTTCACATGCTGCTGTACGAAAACGCCAATGCTTACATTTAATAACAGTCATGTAAAAGACGCCTTCCCCATATTTCTCACCCAGGAAAAATTTATTTGTTCCGCGAGCTACTAAAACGGCATCTCTTAATATATTCCTCCAGAGGGAGTGCGTTCACTTTTGAACTGTTTAGCCGTCAAGTTGCTGTACTTCACCGAACCGAAGGGCGTCTTTCACAATATTAAAAACGTGCGTAACTAGTTTTGTACAGCCAGTATAGTTGTCTCACTTACAATAACGATAAAAGAACTCACCATTTCTTCCCACAACAAAGCTTTGATATACATATGCCGTTAGCGTGACGCAGAAGGAGATGAAGATCTGTTTGTACGCTCTCTCTCTCTCTCTCTCTCTCTCTCTCTCTCTCACACACACACACACACACACACACGCACACACACACACACACACACACAAACTCGAGCGCGCGTAACACATTTCTTTATTTTGCTGACCTAGCCAAGAATAGATCAAGACAAGGGCAAAATTACGGAGAGAATTCTGACCACTCTCAGGGGATACTTCGTTAATATATCCAGTAGCCTCATTAGAAAAGGCAATATGCAAGCTACGTTATTGACTAGACTGTTACGCGACATTTACTTCAAGAATGTTCCTTTCTGGTTTTATGAAAGCGCAGCCTCATGCTTTTCAGCTCTCGTCGCATTTCTGAAAGATTCACTGTAATAAATGATCTACTTTTGTAGCTCTACTTTCTTCGATACCCACATTTATTAGATTCTGAAGATATGGACTATCAAGTGGTATTTCAGCAAGACGGCGCTAAGGTTGATACTGTGTTCCTTGACTTCAGGAAGGCATTTGACACCGTCCCGCACCTCCGTTTAGTGAAAAAATACGAGCTTACCTAGTATCGGACCAGACTGGATTTAAGACTTTCTTGGACACAGAAGTGAACACGTCCCTCTTAACGGAACAAAATGGATACAAAGGTAATTTCAGGAGTACCCCAAGAAAGTGTGATGGGACATTTACTGTTTAGAATGTAGAAAGCGTCGGAAGCTCCTCAAGACTGTCCGCAGATTATATGGTTGTCTACAACAAAGCATCAGCGACAGAAGACAGATTTGCAGAACGACCTGCAGAAGACTAATGAATGGTCCAGGCTCTGACAGTTGATTCCGATGCTAAATAAATGTGACGTATCCTGCATACATAGGGAAACAAATCCATTGCTGTACAATTTACTTTTATTAATAACAAATTGCTGGAAACAGCATCTACCGTAAAATATCTAGGAGTAATTATCCAGAGTGATCTTATGCGAAATGACCGCATAAAACAAATAGTCCACTACTGGCCATTAAAATTGCTATACCAAGAATAAATGCAGATGATAAACGGGTATTCATTGGACAAATATATTATACTAGAACTGACATGTGATTACATTTTCACGCAATTTGAGTGCATAGATCCCGAGAAATCAGTACCCAGAACAACCACCTCTGGCCATAATAACAGCCTTGATACACCTGGGCATCGAGTTAAACAGAGCTTGGATAGCGTGTACAGGTACAGCTGCCCATGCACCTTCAACACGATACCACAGTTCATCAAGAGTAGTGACTGGCGTATTGTGACAAGCCAGTTGCTCGGCCACCATTGACCAGACGTTTTCAATTGGTGAGAGATCTGGAGAATGTGCTGGCCAGGGCAGCAGTCGAACATTTTCTGTATCCAGATAGGCCCGTACAGGCCCTGCAACATGCGGTCGTGCATTACCCTGCTGAAATGTAGGGTTTCGCAGGGATCGAATGAAGGGTAGAGCCACGGATCGTAACACATCTGAAATGTAACGTCCACTGTTCAAAGTGCCGTCAGTGTTAACAAGAGGTGACCGAGACGTGTAACCAATGACACCCCATACCATCACGCCGGGTGATATGCCAGTATGGCGATGACGAATACGCGCTTCCAATGTGCGTTCACCGCGATGTCGCCAAACACGGATGCGACCATCATGATGCTGTAAACAGAACGTGGATTCATCAGAAAAAATGTTTTGCCCTTCGGGCACCCAGGTTCGTCGTTGAGTACACCATCGCACGCTTTCCTGTCTGTGATGCAGCGTTAAGGGTAACCACAACCATGGTCTCCGAGCTGATAGTCCATGCTGCTGCAAACATCGTCCAAGTATTCGTGCTGGTGGTTGTTGTCTTGCAAACGTCCCCATGTGTTGACTCAGGAATCGAGACGTGGCTGCACGATCCGTTACAGCCATGCGGATAAGATGCCTGTCATTTCGACCGCTAGTGATACGAGGCCGTTGGGATCCAACACGGCGTTCCGTATTACCCTCCTGAACCCACCGATTCCATATTCTGCTAACAGTCATTGGATCTCGACCAACGCGAGCAGCAATGTCGCGATACGATGAACAGCAATCGCGATAGGCTACAATCCGACCTTTATCAAAGTCGGAAACGTGATGGTACGCATTTCTCCTCCTTATACGAGGCATCACAACAACGTTTCACCAGGCAACGCCGGTCAACTGCTGTTTGTGTATGAGAAATCGGTTGGAAACTTTCCTCATGTCAGCACGTTGTAGGTGTCGCCACCGGCGCCAACCTTGTGTGAATGCTGTGAAAAGCTAATCATTTGCATATCACAGCATCTTCCTCCTGCCGGTTAAATTTCGCGTCTGTAGCACGTCATCTTCGTGGCGTAGCAATTATAATGGCCAGTAGTGTAGAAACAGCAGATGCCATACTTTGACTCATAGGAAGAATCTTAAGGAAATGAAACTTATACGCGAAGGACGTGAATTACAAGGCACTTGTTCTACCGCATCTTGTGTATTGTTCACCAGTCTGGGACCCTTACCAGGTAGCACTGATAGAAGAGATAGAGAAGATCCAACGAAGAGCGGCGTGTTTCGTCACAGGATCGAATAGTCGGCGCGAGAGCTTCGTGGAGACGCTCAACCAAGTCCAATGGCAGGCACTACAAGAGAGGAGTTGTGCATCACGGAGAGGTTTGCTTTTGAAATTTCGAGAGAACACTTTCCGGGAAGAGTCGGACAACATATTACTTCGACACACACTTCTCGCGAAATAACCATGACAAGAAAATTCGAAAAATTACAGCAAATACAGAAGCTCATCTACAATCATTCTTGCCACGCGGCGTACAAGAGTGGAAAAGGGAAGGGGGAATCAGTTAGAGGTACTAGGAGTACCCCCCCCCCCCCGCCCCCCTTCACAGTCCGTTAGGTGGCTTTCGGAGTCCGATGCAGAAGCAGAATTTTTGGATAGTAATTGCTGGAGTAGTAACTGTTTCCGCCTCTTAGTAGATCATTCTCCGTTTCCCGACAAATCTTTGAAAGACTTAAAGTCATCCAGTAATTATTCCCATCACACTTTTTTCCCTTTTTTGATTATATTTTGCATTGTGTTCATTTAGGTTTTTGTATGGAATTGCTGAAAACGAGATTCTCGAGTTTGGTATTGTATCAGTTTGTGAGAAGCCCAGTAATACTTTATGGAGGCATTTGCTCAAAATGCTCAGACTATTGTCGTAGCCCCGTTGTAGCTACACGGACTTTCCTCATGTTCTTCTTTCCGGTTTCCCTCAGTCGGTAACTCACTCCCATATAATGCTGTGTTCCAAAGGTATGTTCCTAAAATTAAGGCCAATGTTTGATTCTAATAGAATTCTTTTGGCCAAAAATGTTCTCTTTGGCTGTGCTGGTGTCCTTTCCATGACATCCTTACTTTGGCCGCCGTGTGTTATTTTGTTTCTAAGGCAGGAGAATCCCTTCACTGCGTCCACTGTGTGGTCGATTATTTTTAAGATAAATCTGTATCATTTCTGCCACTCCTAATGCTTTCATCTATCTTCTGAATTTGTATTCTGTGCTTAGTAGATTGTTCATGCTTTTTTACAGGTATAGCAATGACAACAGCGACTCTTATCACTGATACTTTTTCGCCTAGAATTTTAATGCCACTTCCGAAATTTCCTTTTACATTTTTTATTGCTCCTTCTATATATTTTTTGTCTACTGTTCAGAGGAGAAAGACTGCCTGTCTTATGCACTATTAATGCCAGCACTTCTGTCTTGGTGTTTCTTATACATGTTACATATTACCCATCTCTTCCTATGGCGAAGACCTTAATCTCTAAGAAATACGCAGCTTTGTACGTTGTCAAATGTTCTTTATATGTTGACAGACCCCCAAGAGAGTGGCTTGATTTTTCTTCATCTTTCATTAACCTTCCCCTCTCCTTCTTAAAGTGAGCTAGAGCTTCGTCTCCAACTGTCTCGCTATAGAAATATCTCAACATCAACAACACATTAAATTTTAATTTCAGTTTTTCCTTCAAGGCTACAGTGTCCTTGTTCCAGTGATGGAACACACAAGTTTTGGGAAACCCTAACGAATGCATATATTACCAGGAATTTTATCATGTAAATTATAATATTTTTCTAAGTAAATTATAATTTTATGTTGTAATAGGAAATGATGCACAATGATTCAAATCGTGTCTCTCTGATAGGAAACAAACGTTGTAAATAGGAAAGCGTCCTGTATGAAGTTAGCAGTTATCATATAACTGGTAACTAATCGCATATGGAGTCCAACGTTTCATTTTGGGATGCATGCTTTATCTTGTGTATTTTCATCAGCAGCATTAGCAAATGCCAAGCTTTTTTTCGTTACAAACGTTTCTATAAATGTTTTGTTATAAATCCAGTCATGGATCACAAAAATTTTATTAACCAGGTAATAAGTTTAGATCAGCTACGACCATTTTCAGGCCTACAAAATAACATATAAGAGTAACTTCATGTACAATATCTCTTTAAATTAAATTAAATACAGATTCAGAAATAATTATTAGCAGACATGACAGCTTTTCTGTACCTGGGTGAATCCAGTATATTGCATACTTCGTGTCATTGCGATACATATGGCACAGTCACATTGATCAGCCGTACAAAGGTAGTCATAAAATCTAAATTTTTTCCAAGAAATAGCAAATTAAGAACAGTTTTAATAAGATCAGTTAACGAAATTTTCATTGACATTAATAAATGGTTCCTAATCAATACTTTATCTCTAAAATTTGAAAATACATACTATATTGAGGGATTAAAACTTAATAATACATTCAGCTGGGAACATACCACAGAACTGCAGAAGCTCCTAAATAAATATTTTACGGCTTTGACAAAACGCCTTTAGGGAGGTCTGCGACCATATTGGCACTAAGTAGTAAACACTTGTCCTGATCGCCATAACAACTTCATTTATCATTTAGCGTTTCGGAAAACCCCGTCATCATATCCATTAATAAACAGATTCTCTGTATTCGTTTTCGTAAATCTACTAAGAGATTCTCCCGAAACACGTCATTAGAGGATAAATAAATTTATTTTGGCGATAAAGACAAGTGTTTTACTGTTCACAAAACAAATCTTTATTTGCAGTGAGAATGTTTTAGGAATAGGTGATACAAAAATAAAAATACTACCATTCTTCGCTTAGGTTCATTTGATAATCTCATAAGAGATAATGTCTTGAAGTAACTCATCAAGTCAATTTTTCAAGTTCAAAAGAGTGTAACACGAATTATTTAAGGTGTGAACTCAAAAATGCCATGCGGAGGTCTGGGGATATTAACTACTAATAATGTTCAGTTTAAGAGGAGCCTGAAGTGTTAATTGGTAGCCAACACTACTCCACTGGTGAATATTTTATTAGACGCGATTGACTCAGTAATAATATCAAACAAAGTGAGAGTTGCTTAAAATATGACTTTTGCATATATTGTCCTCAATGTGAATTTCTGTTTGATGATGGGTGGCTATAATAGCCTAACAATTATATGCAGCTTAGTGTATTGAACATGTACATGTTTTGCGACCTTCAGTGAATTTGTAGTGGTTCCACTTCGGCTGTTGCTTAATTAACAGGTATTTACTTTACTACATACCGAGTCTTATCACTGATACACTTTCACCTAGAATTTTAATTCCACTTCTGAAAGTTTCTTTGGCTACATAGTAAACCAGATACTTATTAATAAAGCAATAGCTGAGGTTCAACCATTGCAACGTCCTTCAACAAGTTTACACTGATATGACGGAAGTCATGGAATACCGATAAGCACGTATACAGAGGGTAATATTATTGCGTACGCAAGGTATAAAAGGGCAGTGCATTAGCAGAGCTGTTATTTTTACTCGCGTGATTCATATGAAAAGGATTCCGACGGGATTATGGCCTCACGACGGGAATAAACAGACTCTGAACGCGGACAGTTAGTTGGAGCTAGAAGCACGGATATTCCATTTCGGAATTCGTTAAGGGATTCAGTATTCCGAAATCCACAGTATCAAGAGTGCACCCAGATTACCATATTTCAGGCATTTTAAAAATGGCTCTGAGCACTATGGAACTTAACTTCTGAGGTCATCAGTCCCCTAGAACTTAGAACTACTTAAACCTAACTAACCTAAGGACATCACACACATCCATGCCCGAAGCAGGATTCGAACCTGCGACCGTATCGGTCACGTGGTTCCAGATTGTAGCGCCTAGAACCGCTCGGCCACCCCGGCCCCCTCAGGCATTATATCTCACCACAGACAACGCAGTGGTCGATGGCATTCACTTAACGACCGAGAGCAGCGGCATTTGCGTACAGTTGTCAGTGCTAACAGACAAACACCACTGCGTGAATTAGCCACAGAAGTCAATGTGGGACGTGCGTTTCCGTCAGTACAGTGGGGCAGAATTTGGTATTAATAGGCTAAGACAGCAGATGACCAACGAGAGTGCATTTGTTAACAGCACGACATCGCCTGCAACCCTTCTCCTGGACTCACGAGCAATCGGTTGGACACTAGACGACTGGAAAACCGTGGCTTCGTCAGATGAGTACCGATTTCAGCTGGTAACAGTAGGGTTCGAGTGTAACACAGGCCTCACTAAACTATTGATCGAAGTTGTCAGCAAGGCACTGTGCAAACTGGTGGTGACCCCATATTGGTGTAATCTGTATTTACGTGGATTGGGCTGGGTTCTCTGGTTCAAATGAACCGATGATTTACTGGAAATGGCTTTGTTCGTCTACCTGGAGACCATTTGCAGCCATTCGTTGACATCATGTTCCCAACAACAACGGTATTTTTATGGATGACAATGCGCCATGTCAGCGGGCCACAGTTCTTCGCAATTGATTTGAAGAAAGTTCTGGACAATTCGAGCGAATGGTCTGGCCACTCGGATAGCCCGACACGAATCCCACCAAATATTTGTGGAACATAATTGAGAGGTCACACCGTGTACAAAATCCTGCACTGGCAACACCTCCGAAATTATGGACGGCTGTAGAGGCAGCATGGCACAATTTCCTATAAGGGACTTCCAGTCCAACACGGTATTAGAAAGTATCCCTTGACTTTTATCTCGTCAGTGTGAGGCTGCGGTACACTAAATGAAGAAATTGATCCTTTTGTGGCCTATTTATTCTTAGCTATTATTTGAGATTTTTCGACTTATTCCACATCCATGAGGACCATTTCGCTTAGGATCTGTGAAGGGACATCAGGATATCTCTTTCTTTTTGTAAATAGGTATTACGAATTCTTGTTTTATGTCATGTTCTACATCAATGAGTATCTCCTCACGTTGGTTCCGCAGGAATAAAGTATAAAACGTATACCCGCTGATCAGTGTTTCTGCATTTTACTTTACTCCCCATGCTACTGGAGGAGGCGAGTGCTGACGCCGCCCTACGCCTTGGGTGCCAGCCGGACGTGAGTGTACCCGCCACCGGGCTGGGGCTGCCAGGTGCGGCGCTCCGCCGGGGTCCCGTTCCGTTTTGGCGAATGGATTCGCAGGTAGCGTGCTGGGCCGCCGTGCCTTCCAGCGCGATTTCTCCGCTCGTAAAAAACGCGAGAGAAAGCGGCCTACCTGCGCCCCGCAGTGAAAGAACGCCCCCTAGCCGCCCCCGTCTTTTCCCTTCCCATCTCTTCCCTTCCCGTTCCTTCCTGACAGGACCCTCTTTCTCTGGGATGCTTCTTCGAGCCTTTCTTTGACTTCCTCGGTGGTCGGTACAATATCTGTTCCCACGAGAATTTCTAATCTTTAAATTCTATTGCAGGTTTCTCTAGAATACAAGTCCAATGTCATCAGAGACATAAAGATGGGAACACTCACTGGTTTTAACAGAATTCTGAAGACCTTCGTGCTTCTCTGTCCTTTATTAAATACACAGAATGCTCAGATAAAATGATAAAAATTGAATTCTGAAGACCTTCGTGCTTCTCTGTCCTTTATTAAATACACAGAATGCTCAGATAAAATGATAAAAATTCCAGTCTATATATATATATATATATATATATATATATATATATATATATATATATATAATTTCTGTCAATGTGAAACTAAGGCATTACAACACAGTAGTCCTACCAGAAGCACTTTATGCTGCACAAACTACAGTGATTCACGGTCATACGAAGATCAGATAGATTGAAAAGTAGGAAAGAAAAATTCTGAGGACATAGAAACATAGAAACAATAACAGACATCATTAGAAAGAGAAGGATGAAATTTTATGGACACATCGGCAGGATGAATAAAAGCAGGCTCGCAAGACAAATCTTTGAGATAGTAAACGAGAGCAAAAACAAGACAAAGTGGATCACTGAAGCAGAAGAAGACATTAAAGAACTGGGGATCACACAAGACAACACAAATTATAGAGAACAGTTTAGAAACATCATAAAGAAACACACACTTAAACAAGAACATACAGAGAACAGAATGGGAAAAAGATGTGCGGAAGAACACAAGAAAGAACACGGTGAAAGTATGAAGAGAATTTGGGAAGAACGGAGAAAGAAGAAGAAATCATGACTACTCAAGTTCAATCGCTCTCTCAAAAGGGAATAATCGAAAATAATATATACAAATTAGCTAAACAGTATTTTAACTCAAATACTCTTATAGGCGTAATCGTTATAATTAGTGAATATGTATGGAGCTTATTTCGTGTGGTTTCATAGTGTTTTACAATGTATTTCTCTCTAATTTTTTCTCATTATGTTACTACACAAAAAATTTAACACTGGAATTGTGTCAGTCAGAAGTAGTTTAAATAGTTCGTATTCTTATGAAGTGTGTGATTCTATGAAAAAAGTATCCAGACTGTCTCTGCGCCAAAATGTAAAGTCTTTGGCCAAAAGAACTTATTTGCTAACACCTGTGCTACAAAACAACATCATTGTGTCGGTAATACACAGCGTCAGAATGCAGCACATGTACTGTACTATAACTGTTCTTTTATATCTTACACAGTTACTTAGTTACATGTTCGGTAGATCATTTGAACGATTCTTTTATCTACATGCGGAACGAGTCAGTTTACAGGATATGAACCCATGTTCAACATTAACATCACTGAGCACATTACTTTTTAATCCTACTCATGCAACTATTTTTAATGTTAGTTTTAAACAGAAATTCGTCTGTATAATAGGCATTGTGCAGGACAAATAGTTTTAGATTAGACTTAAAACTTCGTTTGCAATCTGTGAGAGTTTTCCGTTACTGCACAAATGTTCAAAAATTTTTGTTGCCGAATATCGAACTCCTTTCTGAGCCACTGACAGCTTTGATAATGTGTAATAAAGGTCGTTTCTCCCTCTGGCGTTGTAGGTGTGGACATCACTCTTCTTCTCAAACAGTATTACTCACAAATAATTTCCTTAGCGAATATAGGCCTATCTGTTGTGGTAGTGCAGTAACCCAGATAACCCTGACGTCCTTCTGGAAGGACGACGTAACTCACTGTTGAAATTATTTATTTTTGCGAATAACACATTGTTGCAACGGACTGTGACACATTGTTATATGAAGTAGGCAGAGTCAGTTGCGCGCTGCGACAGTCAATTTCACGCTGTCGTTCATAGTGAGTGAGAAACTGTGTCTTGAAAATAGGAACGATTTTACCATGGACGATCTGACTGGACTTGTCATCGATGGGTATGTATATTTTCTTTCATATTGCGTCAATAACTTTGAAACTTGTCATGTAATATCTTAAAGAATTAACCTATATTATTTATGGGTTCATATTATGATTGAAAGTTTTCGTCAGTTGTAATTCAATAATGTTTTCAACCGTCCTTCCAGAAGGACGTCAGGGTAATATGTTGTCATTTTGTATTCACAGAAAACGATGTACACTTATGGAACTTTTGGACATGCTAGAATCATAAGATGAGGAAATATCTAATACTGGTGTGAATGTAACATTACATCTCCTATAAATTCAACTGATGTAACAGATGAAGATTCGGGTGCTGAAGAAAATCCAAGTGTAGATAAATTACCAGCAAGTCAGCTCACTGCGCTACACGACCTAAAACAGAGGGGCGTGGAAGCAACAGGAACAATAAGAGGAAACAGAGTTAAGAACTGTACTCTATCATCTGTAGATAAACTCATAAAAGAAAATAGAGGATCATATGAAATTTGTTCTGACTCAGCATCCGGGATTTCCATTGTACGTTGGAATGACAACAATGTTGTTACTGTAGCCACCAACTATGACAGAGTGCAACCACTACGCTCTGTAGCAAGATTTTCCAGGGAACAAAAGAAAAGGATTAGCGTGCCTCAACCTAACTTATTACACTCCTACAATACTCATATGGGAAGCATATATCGAGCTGACCAAAATGTATCCCTATATCGATGCTCCATAAGAGGGAAAAAGTGGTATTTCCCGATCATTGCACATTTTATAGGCATTCCAGAGCAAAATGCCTGGGATCTTTACAAGCACAACGAATAACCCATAGATCATCTGACATTTCGTCGTCGAATTGTCACTGCAAATCTTGAAAGTAACAAAAGAGTCACTACCAGCAGAGGATGCCTTAGTAAGAGGGCAAAACTAGATTCTAGATTTGATGGAAGAAAACATTATGTTGCTGAATTACCAACGAACGAGATAACAAAAACAGAAGAAGTAGCTGAAATGTCGAAGTTGCCACAAAAAAACTACTACTATGTGCGTAAAATGTGACGAACCACTTCATGTTTGTTGCTTTTTGTCTTATCGTACTAGTGCATAAAATATGTGTATAGGTTCAAATTTATTTATGTTTATTTGAAAGTATAAAAACCAAAACAAGTTAATTGTGCAATGTCATATACTTTAAAAACATGGTCCCTTATTGTCCTGACGTCCTTCTGGAAGGACGCCCATTTATGGAAATACTAAATAAAAATAAATACTCAAAATTGTTCTTACTTTCTTCCTTACAACCTTGTGAATGAATGTAGATAAGTTATAAATCAATTTTGAAAAACAAATAATTCAGGACTATCTAGGTTAAATGCCTAACTCCTTGAAGAGGTATCCAATGACGATCGCGAGTGAACGGCATATAATATTCTTACTGATACTTTTTGTATCGTCAGTACATTCTAAGTGATGCCTCACAAGTATTAACACATTATTGACTAGAAACAAGTAAATTAAGTCAGAAGATTGACTCGGCCTTTTTTTTTTTTTTCAAGACTAGCAATTATACGAAGAACAAAACAATGGTAGCTAAACTTAATTGTTTGAGAAGCTCAGTAACATTTTTAAACCATTTTCTCCATTACATATACAGATTCCTTGGTTACTTGAATTACATAATTATTAACTGCCCTAGACTCAATTTCTCGGCCAACTAACTTGCTGTTGGTGCAAGAAACTACCAGTGCTAGCCAATACGAACTATTATGTGGAAGTTGCTTCCATCTAATAACGATTGTTAACCATCGAGACACATAGTGGGATGACGAAAAACCTTGTGAATGATACAGAATGAGATTTTTTTCCTTCAATTCTAATTAAATGTCGCACTCCTCTCTATATAGTCTACAATAGATGTAATTGATAAAAATACATGATCAGCGTGGTCCAGTCACGTTAATGTGGTGCCCTGTCAGAAGCCCGAATATCCACCTTTTGCACCGAAAAGGTGCAGGAAGAGAATGAGTGAGATCCTGGAAGGTAGAGAGAGGGGGATGTGAAGCCATGCTGACTCCAGTGCCTCGGCTAGCTGAGCTAGATTTCTCAGTTAAGAATCTATGCAGAGAACAGCGCGATCGAGGTGGTTGCACAGATTCGCGATTTGGTTTTAATCCGGACGGTTTGGTGGCTGGGGGGAATACAGTAAACTCATCCTCGTGCTTTTCGAACAACACACGTACACTGCGAGCTGTGTGACTCGTTGCATCGTCCTGCTCGTAGGTGCCATGGTGCCGAGGAGAAACAAACTGCGTGTGGGAGTGGACGTGGTCTCCAAGAACAGATGCGTAGTTGTGTTGATCCATTCTGCCTCCCAGAATGACGAGATCACCCAGAGAAAGTCACGAAAACATTTTCCTGGCCAAAATGCTCCATTATCCAGTCTGGATCCTTCGAATGATTATTGCAGAGTGTTCGTTTTCAGACGGCCATCTGTCCGATGGAGCATAAAATGTGATTTATGTGAAAAGCCCGTCTGTCGCCTTTGAGTGGACGTTGAGTTGGGGTACTGGCGTGCAAATTCCAGCCTTCGTCGCCAATGAAGAGCAATCATTATGCGATAACATTACGTTATACACAGCTGGCACGGTGCATTTTATTACTACTCCAGGTCCCATGGAAGCGCAGGTGGTTGTCCCCCGTAGTGTAACGTTAACCACGCCGATCTGCATCTATGGCACAGTGCATGTTGTGAGGAATTGTTCGCCTGGAGGATGGGGTATCCAGGCACTAACATCGACCTGGTGTAACAGGAAATACTATTCTTCCCATAAGGTGGCACTTTTCCATTGATCCACGGGGCCAGTTTCGACGATCCGCTGCCCACAGGAGTCGTAATTAGTAATGTCGCTGGGTCAACCCGGAAAGGCAAAATGGGCATTGTGCTGAGCTGCATGATCAACAATTTGCGCTGCACCAGCATTGTATTCTGCCATCACATCGGCCAAAGTTGCCACCTGTCCTACTGTACAGAATGGGGGAGCCTCCGATCTCCATGTTCTGTGTTTAATCGTGCACGTCCGACACCTTGTCTCCTACTCGTGGTTTCAGCGTCCTTCATCCGCATTCCATACATGATGACGACAGTAGCACTCTAACAGTAAACCAGCTTCACCTTTTCCGAGGTACTCATTCGCAGTCGACGGGCTGTAACGATCTAGTCCTTATTAGAGTCGATTCTGCAAGTGGATTTCCCCATTTGCGGCTTGTATGTTCCTACTCCTCTTATATATCAGTTGATTATAATAAAAATGCAGCTACTCGTGGAGGTCCAGTATAGCAGCGAACCACCATAGAACTGCTAATGCGTTAATGCGTTAGCCATTTACGATGGAAAAAATTAGTTTCAGTTGTGGCCACCAGGTGCAAATCTGGCGATGTACTGAATTTCATCGACATCTTCGGTGCTGATAGTGAACAAATTGCGTAAGTAACGGTTAATAATATAAACATCATTATGCCTTTCTTACATGTTTCATCTTTTCTGCCCACATTCCATTCTTAATCAATTACATATGGAAAAATTTCTATTTTCCTTTCTTGCATTCACAGCGCCAGATTTTTACCTGTTGGGCAAAAGTGGAACATGTTTTTTTCCAGTGTAAATGATTACGCACTAAGGCTTTAGAGTATCTACGAAGTTTTGCTGCCATACAATAATTACAGCCCACACTGGACGTCTGTTAGTAGGTCCATTTTAATTATAACCACTCGATACTTTCCTTGCCGCGTCACACACTCACAGCGCCAACAAGAGGCATTCAGTCTGAGTGTTGACAGTAGTCACAATGTTTTGGTTCTTCAGTGTAGCTGCAGATGGAGAAACAAGCAGCAGCCTTCAAATATGGTCAGTTGCGGCATAGTATGCTATATCAGCGGGCAAAGTAAGACTACAGCACACATGAGAGTACAAGTGCAGTGATTTGGCGAGGCACGTGATACGACAACCAGTCGTCTATCATGTTTCATGTGAGCGAACTCAGGGATATGATGAGGCTGTTCCACAGCTTCACTTCCCGCCCATTCTGTGAGGAACAGCATAACAACGCGTGTGGCCATATAGCGTGTGTACACGAAATACGGATACCATTTCTTGATTTTTAATGTCTTAGCAGTTCTTATCGATTAGGTACGTGTAGATGTCGGATAGTTAGAATTAAAGTCCAACTACTAATGGAGAGACTGTATGGGCTGCAATCATCATGTGGGAGAGAAACTTGGTGGATATGCCATTGCGTTAATGCAGAACCGACTTACGATGGAAAAAAGTTACTTCCAATTTTGGCTATCGGGGGCAAATCTAGTGCTGTACATTCTTTGCCTTACGGTATGACATCCGCGATCTCATTTGACAAACCACAACGTGGGTGAACGGTATGGCTATCGACGTGAGAGACCGGGCGCTGTCAGTGAAGCAGCTCTATGTGAACGGTGGCAGCCTACTGAAAGGACTGAGGTGAGTCTCGATGTCATCAAATGGTTTAAAGAACGCAATAATGAAATTCGAAAACACGGGTAAGATTGGTGTGGCATCTGGAAAGGAAAGGCGTCCTATCCCGGTGGAAGTTATTGACGAGGTTGCTGTCGCTGTAGTTGACCGTACAGCACGAGCCCCGGGTAGTGGTAGTGCCCACGCAGTATCATGAAAACTATCTATCCGATGGTCAACCCTACCGAAATTTTGAAGTTTACATTAGACTGGTTCCCGTAAAAGACCCATTCGGTGCAGCAACTTGCGGGCTTTCTAAATAAAAATGATGATGTGATCGTGTGTTGTGGTGATGGCCCTCAACTACGTACCCTCAGAGTTGAAATTTTGAAACTTTTGGCTGGTTCCGTTGTGTAGGCGCTGGGATACGTAGATGCCGCATTACAAGCCAAATACTGCTGAGTCTACAGTACACAATATGAATAGACACATGAATCGAATGGTCGAAGGTTCCCATCACTAGGCAATTGCGAGTTTAGAACGTAATATAGACGTTTATAAATGAAAGATTGCAATTAAATAAAACCTGCAGGGTCTATCTCAACGACTTTAAATGATGAGTACAATAGTAGAAGTACTTTTGAGAATGCGGTATATTTCTGAAAAACACTTACTGGTGTCGATGGTCCAGCAATTAAATAAAATATAAGTTGAATAACAGGGAAACAATACATTCCTACTACACGTAATTAGTTATGAACGACAACATAGCTCGCGAAATATTTACTTCTAAATGCATACTACGTCTTCACTGCGGAAACCGAGGAAATCTCACAAGTTCACAAGTCGGCACTCCGAAGTATTTCTATCTCTGGCGACCACGCGCAAACCGCTCCACTCTCCACGTCTTTCCCGCTACCGCGCGTCCGTCGCACCGCCGCTTCCAGCCTGCCCGTGTCCCGTGCAACTGTCCCTCGCGCCGCACTGTTCACAACTCCCTTGTGCACTCTCCAAACGATGCTCTTCTCCAGTCTCCCCATTCACGAGCGCTGTGATCGGCTAGAGCGCTCCCGCCATATCTATAAGCCAAACACAATGAAACACTTTGGAAATACTGGATTTACATTTAAATAACTTGAAATTAAATAAATATTCCTACGGCTGGACCATAAACACGCTCTAACATACATTATTAAGTACATAAATAAATTAAATAAACATATATCAAAGCAATAGCAACAAAAGATAGGACAGTGGCCTAATGTCTCTGTGCTTTCTAGAACAGTAAATATTTCAACAATTTCTTGATGAATAGTATCTATCGGATATAAACAAAGACATAGATGAATAAATATATATTTATAAGCATGCTGCTACCGTTTTTTCGTGTAACTGTGGAGTACATATGGCCTGACGCGATCGACAGTAATCGGCCACTTTGACCTCCAATAACTCCTGTACTATTCAAGTTACATGCCTGTAATTTATACCAATTTAGGTTTACACTAATAGCTTTCTTAAGACACGTCGATCGACGAAATCGGATCAAGCGTTTACATTTTGGAAATTTTTTGCTTGGTGTTACTTGTATAATTTACCGTCTGATACTAAACTTTAAACAAATACAGATATTGAACATCTGATTACACCATCAGAATTGTAGGACAAATAATAGTAATGTACATGTTTCTTTTTGAGGTGTCATGATTCATCTGGGTACTATTAATTTCTATACGAACTGTCAAATGTCTGCTATTATGGTTTCACAAAGTCCGCCATCTTTGGCGATCTTGGCATACAAGTCTCTTTCATCGACACAGCGTCACCAAGGAATTCCCAGTCACGTGCTCGGCATGGACCACGGGCTGGGGCTACCCCTCTCGTCCGGCTAACGTTCGGCACCACGTGTTTGCTGATGGGCCCCCGCTTGCCAAGCGGCCCGTGCAGTCATGCCAACTCCGAACTTAGAATATTTCCAGGGCGCCACAACTTTCCTGTTACAACATAAACTGAAACCTCATGATTCGTAGCAATGTTCTGAGTTTGCTTTTTCGTTTATGGCACGGATCGAAGCTGATGACATGTGGCTGCACAATATTCTATGGAATGACGAGGCACATTTTACACTACAGGGTGCAGTGAACATACAGAACTGCCGAAGTCGGTTTAAACCGCGTGCTATGCACAAACAGCCATTGCACTCGCCGTATGTGACAGTGTGCTGTGGATTCACAAGTGCCTTTATTCTCAGTCCATTCTTCTTTGAAGAGAATACACCCAGAGGGACATTCAGGTATACCGTGGCGTCTGTACATAATCGTGATCTCATTGTACAGCATGTGATTCGTGCTTTGGAAAAGTGTAGCAAACCACTGTTTTCATGCAAGATGGGGCAACACCTCATTTCAGTCGCTCAGTGAAAGACCTGCTTAATGTAACGTTCCACGAACGTGTTATAACCTCCAGAGGTTTTCCAGATGGGGGGCCTGCAAGATCACCTGATCTGAAACCAAGTGACTTTTGGCTTTGGAGATATCTAAAAGACAGCGTTTACCAGGAACAGGTTCGGTCTCTATCTGACCTGAAGGCCAGTATACAGGAACACGTTGTTCAGATCCTCCGGAACTACTGCGAGCGACTGTTATCGTGTCGTTTTATGGACGCAGCATCTCGTTTATGTCTTCGGTGCTCATGCTGAACAAACTGTGTGAGCGTCGGTTAATAATAAAATCAATATTATGTCTCTCCCACTTGTCTGACCTTTTCTGCCCACGTCCCATTCATAAAACCATTACAGGTTGAAACATTTATAAACGTCTTTCTTGCTTCAGAGCGCAAGATTTGCACCTGGTGACCAAAACTGGAACTTTTTTTTCAGCGTAAAACGGTTCCGCATTAGCGCATTGGAATAACTACTTGTTTCGCAGCCTAATGAGAGACCACACTGGACATCTGTGAGCAGATGGACTTTAATTATAACCTCCCAGCAACTACCAAGTGTGGTGACGCAGTGGTTAGCACGCTTGATTCGCGTTCGGGAGAACGACAGTGTAAATCCACGTCCGACCATCGAAATTCAGGTTTCCCGTCACAAATTTCTCCAGACAACTGCCAGGTTGGTTCCTGGTTCCTTCCCCATTCTTGAAACGTTCCGGTACTGTGCTCCGCCTCTAATGATCTCCATGTCGATGGGACTTTAAACCGTAATCGTCCTTTTTTCAATGAACAAACTTTTTGTTGCGTTAAAATTTTAGTTGCGTTTTTCTAATTTCGCCCACGGCTTTGCCGCAGTGGTTCCCGTCAGGTCACCGAAGTTAAGCGCTTTCCGGCTGGGCTAGCACTTGGATGGGTGACAATCCGGTCTGCCGAGCGCTGTTGGCAAGCGGGGTGCACTCAGCCCTTGTGAGGCAAACTGAGGAGCTACTTGATTGAGAAGTAGCGGCTCCGGTCTCGGAAACTGACATACGGCTGGGAGGGCGGAGTGCTGACCACATCCCCCCCCCCCCCCCCCAATATCCGCATCCAGTGACGCCTGTGGGCTGAGGATGACACGGCAGCCGGTCGGTATCTTTGGACCCTCATGGCCTATTCGGGAGGAGTTTAGTTTTAGTTTTTTTTTTCTAATTTCAGAACCTAGTCAATAGAATGATCAAGAAGGGCACAGCGTCTACACCCTGTGGTTGATAACTACAGGACGTCGGTATGAAGTGCGTAGTTTCCGGTCACGCTGCAGTAATTTTGTCAACAGACGTTGAATCAGCAACAATTTCGATAAAGATACTCAAGAAAGGAGCCAATATTTCCGGACCACAGTCATCCATTGTAACATAGATCACATACGAAATTAAGCAATTTAAGAATGTACATCAAAGAACTGAAGTTTCTGTGAGAGAGGATACAGTTTAGGACATCATAAAGTATTCAGCTAAATAAATATCCAACAACTTGAAACAACGAAACAGATTACTACAGACGAGTATAAAAATTAATCCATTTCCAGAGTAGCAAAATTAAAACACTATCGCACAAAGTGCGGCATCAGAGTATAGTTCAAATGGTTCAAATGGCTCTGAGCACTATGGGACTTAACTTCTGAGGTCATAAGTCCCCTAGAACTCAGAACTGCTTAAACCTAACTAACCTAAGGACATCACACACATCCATGCCCGGTCGCGCGGTTCCAGACTGTAGCGCCTAGAACCGCTCGTCCACCCCGGCCGGCCAGAGTATAGAGACAGATGGCTGAGAGAAGGAAGGAAGGGAAACTAAACCGAAATTCTGTGACATAGGCATGTTGATAGATAGGGTATGTCAAGAATCCGAGATTCGCTGACAAGTCGTGAAAGATATTAAGAATATTCCGGTAGACAAGAAAAGAAACCTTTCTCGTACTGTAACGTCCACGATAAAAGTAAACTGCTAGCTAGAAACTTAGAGAGACATGCATAACCTAAGACATGGCTGGACAATGAATACAAGATATTTCACAGACTCACGCGTCTTCACCAGAAAATGACAGTGAAGGAAAACTAATTAGAGGAACGAAGTGAAGTTGCCAGACAAATAATGCTGCAGAACTGACAGGAATAAGAATAGTCCATCGTTCAGTTCCTTGTGAGGTCACCAGACGACGAGCAAGGAAAATAAATGTGATCAATATGTTGCTTATTAAAATGGTTGAAATGGCTCTCAGCACTATGGGACTTAACATCTGTGGTCATCAGTCCCCTAGAACTTAGAACTACTTAAACCTAACTAACCTAAGGACGTCACACACATCCATGCCCGAGGCAGGATTCGAACCTGCGACCGTAGCAGTCGCGTGGTTGCGGACTGAGCGCCTAGAACCGCGAGACCACCGCGGCCGGCTGTTGCTTATTAGAAATTAATAAAGTCTGTAGTAAGCTACGGCTATAAGTGAACGTAGGAGAAGTCAGAGAAAACGTTAAGGAAACGCAAAGAGGACTTCTTCTGCACTGCTATCAGCCATCAGTTCAAACGCTGAATAATCTACTTTTTTTTATTGAAATTCATATGTTAGAATGTACCCGAGGACACTACGGTACACTGTACCCGATGATATACCATAGCTAATCCATACTGTTGAAAATCATATCACTCCGCTGCTTCAGTATCTACAAGATTTGTTCCTTCCTCCATGAGAGTTGACCTTTTAACCTCTTTGTCTCGTGTTGTGGTGACGCCTCCGTGACATGCTTATTGAAACGCCGTCTGATCGACGTATGCCTTCTAGTGGTTTTTTTTCCGCGGAAGTATATTTGCTTGCTCTTCACAACAGTGACAGCCGAAAGAGAGAGCTATGACCGCGTCTCCAGGACAGCAGTATGCTGCGTGGCTTGGAGGAAGGGAGCGGCTCGATACGGTAGTCTCTCCATCTACATCTACACTCTGCGAACCATTGTGAAGTGCGTCGCAGAGGGTCCGTTCTATTGTACCAGTTATTAGGGTTTTCTCCGACGCCATTTGCGCATGGAGCGCGGAAAGAGAATTTAGTCTTGTTCTCGTGAATCCTATGGGAGCGATATGCAGAGTGTTATAGTATATTCCGAGAGTCATCATTTAAATCCGGTTCTTGGATAATTTTATCTTGCAACTCTACCATAGGTTTGCATACAAACAACAACAACAATATGGAAATTGTTGATCTACCTTTATGCAAAACACTTTTGTTATTTATTTATTTACTCCCCATACTAGTTTCAGCGACAGATATCGCCATCATCAGTGGGTTGTTTAATTCTAAAACATGCAGAAACAGCATAGTTCAAATGGTTCAAATGGCTCTGAGCACTATGGGACTCAACTGCTGAGGTCATCAGTCCCCTAGAACTTAGAACTACTTAAACCTAACTAACCTAAGGACATCACACACATCCATGCCCGAGGCAGGATTCGAACCTGCGACTGTAGCGGTCGCGCGGTTCCAGGCTGAAGCGCCTAGAACCGCTCGGCCACAACCGGCGGGAAACAGCATAGTTACAAGACATTGTAAAACATTATTAAATGTGCACCGTTTCTTTTTTAAATATTGTTTTCTGTGACTACTTTCATAATACTTTATTTACTATACGTGCACTGTGTAATTCGTTCGAAAATTTCTGCTTGTTTGTCCTACGTATTGGGCCTGACAGGGATTATATGTGAGTTGGTATATTCCAGCATTGCTGAATTTGTCCATTATAATTATCCGGGCTGTTATGCCGTGGTCGGTTGATAAATTCCGTATTGTTTCCCAACGTTTCGTCTCCGACTGCGGGAGACATCTTCAAGGGGGTCCGTAGCTTGATGGAAGGTACAACACACACACTGGCCCGCTACTGTGCTCGCTACTGTGTGTGCTGGACCTTCCATCAAGCTACGGACCCCCTTGAAGATGTCTCCCGCAGTCGGAGACGAAACGTTGGGAAACAATACGGAATTCATCAACCGACCACGGCATAACAGCCCGGATAATTATAATGGACATGATATTTCCGGCCGTGAAAGTTTACATTTTAGTATTGCTGAATTTGTCTGTATCCACAACATTACCGCACCCAGATTGTGTAACGCTGACACACATAAGTTCACGTTTTGTATTAGTTTTGAAACGTCTCCTTAGAAAAATTATAAATGACTGTGCTTAAACCGACACACAATATTTTTAGCGCAACGCAATCTTTCAAAAATCCCTACAAAAGAGTGTCCCTAACTAACAATAACCTATACGTTTCATGAATCACTTACCTCACAAAAATCTTCGTTATTGGAACTATTGCAATACAGCGAGCGCCACTAATGCCAGCTAAATAAAAGATTCTAACTACTGAAGTCACTAACTACTGATAGGCATATTTAGCAAATGAAAGATTTTGATAGAGAACAAACAATGTATTTACCTTAATAGTGTTCAAAAGTCATAATATATTTATGTCAGTTCATGACATCCAGTCTTATAAATTTACTGTCTCTGATGGACACACGTCCAGATCATCCGCACTCAAAATTCCGCCATCTCTCCACCCACATCCACCACTGCTGGTGGCTCACCTCCAACTGCGCAGCGCTACACGCTGTTAACAGCCAACTGCCCAACACTACAATAGCATATACTCCAACAATGCAAACCAACCACAGCCTTCACACCGCACAGTCAGTGATTTTCATATAGAGCGCTACGTGGCGTTACCAACATAAAAACCTATACAGCCTACTTACAGTTTACTAACAACCGCTCACACAGTTACCGACAAAAACGGCAACGGAGAAACATCGAAAATATGCCGCAAACAGTGACAAAACTCTTAAAACTATTCTGTAACGTGTAGTAAATAAAGTATTATGAAAGTAGTCACAGAAAACAATATTTAAAAAGCAAACAGTACACATGTAATAATGTTCTTTGTCGCTGAAACTAGTATGGGAAGTAAATAAAAAAGTAGATAATAAAAGTGTTTTGCATCAGGACAGACCCACAATTCCCATATCGTTGTCGTCGGTTGTTGAAACTTTGTTAGTAGACTTTCTCGGGCTATTTTCCGTCTATCTTCAAAAATATGCCCGTTACATTCTTTCAACGTCTCTGTGACACTCTCCCGCAGGTCAAACAAACCAGTGGCCCTTCGTACTGCCCTTCTCTTTACGTATTCAATATCCCCTTCTAGTCCTATTTTTTATGGATTCCACGCGTGAGCAATACTTCGTTCTAGGAAGAGTCGCACGAGTGATTTGCAAGCAGTCTCCTTTGTAGACTGATTGCATTTCCCTACTATTCTACCAATACACCGAAGTCTGCTACTTGCTTTACCTACGATTGAGCCTATCTGGTGGTTCCATTTCATACCCCTGCTAACCGTTACACGATGTACTTGTATGAGTTTATCGATTCCATCTGTGACTCACTGATGGCATTCTATGCTCTTTGTTTTGTGAAGAGCACAGTTTTAAGTTTCTCAACACTTAAAGCAAGTTACCAATCTTTGCATCAACCTGGAGTCTTTTCAAGGACTGGCTGAAAATTTGGACATCTCTGTTCGAACTGTACCGCATTGTAGACAATTGCATCATCAGCGAAAAAGTCTTAGATTACTATTAGTATCGTCCACAAGGTCATTAATGTACAACATAAACAGCATGGTACTCAACAATGGACCCTGGGGTACACCCAAAGTTTCTTCAACAACTTTCTATGACTCTCTACCCAATGTCCCATTCCATTCTCCCTACCTGTCAGTCCTGTCACAAATTTTGTCTGATACCCCATATGATCGAACTTTTGATAATAAGCGTGGATATAGTACTGATTCAAATAGTTTTCAGAAGTGGAGTAATACATCCCCTGCAGAAATACTGAGTTATGCTGCCTTGCCAGTCATAATTGAAAAAGTGTTGCAGGTGCAGGATTTTGTGCACAGAGTTTGATGGGATTCATGTCGGGCGATCTGGATACCAATCGTTCGCTCGAATTATAGAGAATGTTCTTGAAACTGATTGAAGATATTTGTGGTCCTTTAACACGGCGCATTGTCATCTGCAAAAATTCCATCGTTGTTTTTTAACATGAAGTCCATGAATGGCAGCAGACGTGCTCCAAGTAGCCGAACATAATCATTTACAGTCAATAATCGGTTCAGTTGGACCAGAGGACACAGTCCATTCCATGTAAACACAGCCCACACTATTATGGAGCCACCACCAGCTTGTGTTGTGCCATGTTGACAACTTGGGTCCACGGCTTCTTGGGGGTGGGGGGTCTGCTCCACACTCGAACCCTATCGTCAGTTCTTACCAACTGAAAGCGGGCCTCATTTGACCAGGTCACAGTTTTCCAGTCCTCTTGAGTCTAGCCAACATGGTCACGAGCCAAGGAGAGGCGCTGCAGTCGATATTGTGCTATTAGCAGCGGCACTCGAATCGGCAGTCAGCTGCCATAGCCCATTAATGCCGAATTCCGCCCCATTATCCTAACGGATACATTTATCGATCGTCGCACATTGATTTCTGCGGTTATTTCACGCAGTGTTGCTTGTCTGTTGGCATTGACAACTCAGCGCAGAAACCGCTGTTCTCAGTCGTTAAGTGAATACTATCGGACATTGTGTTGTCCGTGGTGAGAGGTATTGTATGAAATGTGTTATTCTCGGTACACTCTTGACACTGTGGATCTCGGAACACTGAATTTTCTAACGAGTTCCGAAATGGGATGTCCCATGCGTCCAGCTCCAACTAACGTTCCTCGTTCAGAGTCTGTTAATTCCCGCCACGCGACCACAATCCTGTCAGAAACCATTTCACAAAAATCACCTGAGTACGAATGTTAGCATCGCCAACGCAATATCGTTTTATAACTTGTGTACGCGATACTGCCGCCATCTGTATCTACATCTACATCATACTCCGCAAGCCACCTGATGGTGTGTGGCGAACGGTACTTTTTGTACCACTAACTGAGCCATCCAACTTCGCGAATGGGAAGGATGATTGTCGGTAAGCCTCTGTATTGGCTCTAATGTCTGGAATTTTCTCCTTATTGTCATTATGCAAGGCGTATGTAGGGCGAAGTTATATGTTGGCCGATTCTTCCCGGAAAGCGCTCTCTCGAAATTTCGGTAGTAAATCTATGTGTGATGCACAACGACTCTCTTGTAACGTATGCCAATGGAGTTTCTTGAGCATCTCCGTAACGCTCTCGTGCCTACTAAACGATCCCGTGAAGAAACACGCCGCTCTTCGTTGAATCTTCTCTGTCTCTTCTATCAGTCCTATCTGGTAGGGATCCCAGGAAGATGAACAATACTCAAGAGTGGGTCAAACGAACTCCTTATAAGCCACTTCCTCCGTGCATGAGTTACATTTCCTTAACATTCTCGCTATGAATTTGAGTCTGGCATCTGCTTTTCCCACTGTTTGTTTTATATGGTCATTCCATTTAAGCCGGCCGGGGTGGCCGAGCGATTCTAGGCGCTACAGTCTGGAATCGCGCGACCGCTAAGTTCTAGGGGACTGATGACCTCAGAACTTAAGTCCCATAGTGCTCAGAGCCATTTCAATCATTCCATTTAAGGTCGCTCCGGATAGTCACTCCTAGATATTTTCAGCAGATACTGTTTCCAGTGATTTGTCATCAATAGCGTAGGTATACAGTAGTGGATTTCTTTTCCTATGTGTCCGCAATAAGTTACATTTGTGTTCATAGTCAACTGTTAGAGCCTGCACTATTCATCAATTATCTGGAGTTCATTCTGCAAATCGTTTCTATCTTCTGGAATTTCTTCTTTGTTACAGATAACCGCATCATCTGCGAACAGCCGTAGAGAGCATCGGACGCTTTCTACTAGATCATTTATGTATACTGTAAACAGTAACGGTTCTATTGCACTTCCTTGGAGTATACCGGAAATTGCTTTTACATCTGTCGGTTTTGTTCCAGTAACAGCGACGTGTTGAGTTCTAGGCCTTTCTAACTTACATGATGCTATTGTTCATTTAATTTGGTAGTTATTCTGTTACACAATCTACAGCTTCTCGTGGTTTTGATATTGTGGTGCTTTCTCATAAGTTGTTGGCGAAGTGAATAGGCTGATTTCGTGCCCTGTGGTCGCTTGACACTGCACTTTCGCCGATTTTTCAAAACATAAGCAAAATAAATGTCCAATAGCAACATGTAAGTTAGAAAACAAAAACAGAGTAACCCACTGAATATAGCACAGGAAGTGCTGAAACATGTCTGGGTGAAACAAAACAGAATAAAAATGTCTTGCATAAGGCGGAATTCCTCGTTCAGGAAAAACGTAGATACAGGAACCATTGGTATAACAGTTGTAAACTGTCGTAACTGTGTTGGGAAAGTACCAGAGCTTCCAAACGCTAATAGAAAGCACTGATGCTCAAATCGTTATAGGCACTGAAAGCTGCCTAAAGCCGGATATAAGCTGAGCCGAAATTTTTGCGAAGAACGTAACGGTGTTCCGAAAGGATAGGCTAAATACGGTTGGCAGTAGCGTGTTTGTTGCTGTCAGAAGCAGTTTAAGGGAGAGACTCGCTGGGTGACAGACATGAATGCACCCTGAGAGATGCAGATCTCCTTCAAACTGCAATAGCTGTATGTAGTTTAGAAACACACCGCAATTCAGTGTCAAAATCTCCATTCTTCATCCAGTTCCTTTATGATGTGGAGTCTTCCTAGTTTTCCTGATGAGAAACGCCACTATAATTGCTCATACTGTCTTTTCAACTACCTCGTATTGCACAAGAAACCTTTGTTTGACGCTGGCCTTACACATTGCACTTGGTTGGTGGAGCTATGACAACATGTTCACACTTCCATTGACTGGTCAAAATACGGTGCTGTCACATTGACTTAGCTCATCCTGTTTTTCCACTGGATGCAGAATACTTTAGATATAGTGCTTGTAACCTGCCCCTTCCTAATCAGCCTCCTGGTTTGCGATATAACTGACCGCGATTGCATATGCCTAATGAAATTTCACATTCAATAAGGCTATTATTACTGAAATAAAATAACACTGTTTAGTTGAAGGAAAGTGTACAACAGACTCTTCTGAAGGAAGAATCTATTCTAAATTGAAGCTAAGTTTACATGATGATTTTGAAATGGGTGTAATATAGTGCAATATCTCACCAACTGCACAGAGGGCAAAAAAGGTAACACTGATTAGCTAAAAAAGGATAAGTATACGGTCACGAGCTTGCTAGGGCAATGAATCTCATGAATGTTGAGAAAGGTAATGGCAAAGACATTTAAGTAAATAATCACTCGCGTGGCAACGGACATTGTCACACTTTCCCACAGCACAACAGTTCACGAGAAAATAAATGAATCAGAAAGCACTGACAAGGGGAGGCCGCCAATTGTGAAATTCAGATTCGATTCATACTGCGCATAATAAAACCTCATGGCCAGAGGTGTAATGTGGCAAAGCACCAAGATGCACTTCTCAGCCGTTGTCGAGAAAATCGACAGTTAAAAGAAACCGTTGCGGTGAAATACTCTCTACGATTAATAATTTTCCTCAGCGTCGTGGCGCAGCGGTAAGCGCTCGGGTTTGTAATCCTCCCCTTGTGAGTTTGCAGTTACTTATTCTGAAATACTAATTTTTGAAAGTAACGTTAAATGAAATTACTGGTTAAATAAATGACTGGCTTAAGTCGAACTTTGTTATGTAAAAAAATAACTTTCAGTAATCTCAGTGTAATGTAATGCAAAATTTACTTTTGATTATTGAAAGATTGAACTAAATGTACTTTAAACAAATGAGCAATTGGTTTTACTTTTAAAATACAATTATAAAATACATTCCAAGACAGGAGAAGTCACTTGCTAAGCTAAATACAGAATAAATGAAATTGCACACTCTTTATTTGTGCTGTATCTTTAGTTATTACTTTTGCCACTGAATTTTTACTTTACTTTAAGTAGCCTGTGCTATGCAATACAAAAAAGAACAGTTAGTGTGGCAGAAAATTTAGACTGAAACTCGTCTTTAGCAAACACACTGACCGGCAGTAAGCAGTTAATCACGTTTCATGTTCTTCGACATGCAGTGACTGCATGGAAAGGAAAGGGACCCTGCTTGGTATTAATGTCTGACGACAATCACAACACATGTGCCCTACAAGTTTTAACAATTGCAAATTATTATTCAAGTTATTCAATCTTTTTGAAATAAATGTTGCTGGGAAAAGCATCTACATTACAATGTTTGTCGTTTAACAGTCTTACGATGTTGTAGCTGTGTGAATGACGAGGAATGTAACTGAGGACAATGCTGAGCTGCCGTTGTTGCTGCTCCTGCTGTTCAATGAGAAGAACCCAAGTCATCTTCAAAGCCATGGATAAGTGTGGGACAGGCAATAGTTGGAATTGCAGCTTCCTCCACCTGTCCACTCCTATCGTGTTCTCAGTACTCTCGGGTTAACAAATCAGGTACGTCTACATTGGCGCAAGCATGGTCAAACACAGCAGCAGCGGGAGCACCCAACAACGACTTCAGCACTCTTTCATGACACAAGCTGCTCTGCTTCCTCTCTACTCGCAGTGCAGCAGAGAGTCTTCATATGCAAAGATAAAAACGGCACAGCTACCACCATTTCGTCGTTGCTATCGATGCATTTCAATAAAGTACTCTTGGCTACTAAGCATCAATTTACAATTTTCATTATAATTACAATCAGTCATACACAGTTAAAAATAAATACATTAGTACATCGATTACGTATTAAGTATAGTTTCTATAACACAGCTTACAGCTTCAGAATCAAAAGTACAGTGTAAGTTATCGATGGGTATTAAACGGCGAAAATTTTGGCTCGCGCAGAAGGTATTTTATCTGCATTTTCAGTGTTACACGCTCTCCGACTTCCGATCAGTACCAGCTTAAAATGGAACAATCACTTGGACGAAGCTGCAGGTAGGGCGGGGCAAAGACTGAGGAGCAGTTGTAAGAAGCAGAGGGACTGCCTAAAAGCCCACAGTTGTTTCTGCAGTATGGGATCCTTAGCAAATAAATAAACAATATTCCACATAGTATCCAAATTGTTTAAAAATTATTCCATACACTGCAATCGATTTTCCTCCAAATGACCTGTCAATTGAGTCTTTTTCCCACCGGTTTCCAGGTGTGGGCGGGGTGAGGGAGGGCTGAGGCGTTACCCAGAAAAGGAAAGGTTATTTAATTGGTCAATTTACTTAATTACTCAATCAAATTGGTGTCAAAAGTGTGCTTGTGTAAGTGAGGGGGGTTCCCAGAACGGTGGGGGAAGGGGGAGGGTGATTGGGAGGAAAAGGGGGAAAAGTGGGGTTTCTTGGTAAACCACTTACCTCAAAAATAGGTTAAGAACCTGTCAGCCTACAGGCTGGTTTATCCCCAGGGGGTCATAATCCTCTTAGCAGAAGAATGAGTTAAGGACCTGTCAGTCAAAAGAGAACATAGGTTTACGCCTGAATGTACACTTGCCTGTGAATGTAGGGAACCCACACTAACAAATTATCGCAAAATGAAGTTTGTCCCTCTATTAATGCTTATTAAATTTTGTGGATTAACATATAAATGCCATTCTCAGTAGACCAATTCTTCTGAATCCTAAACGCTGTTTTACTGAGGATATTATCGTTTCTCAGAAGTAATAAGATTCTGGAATACATCACCTTCTCAAAAAATTTTAAAATAATGTCAGTAGTGAAATGGGTAGGTAGTTATTGACATCTCTCCTATCAACTTCCTTATGAAGAAGTTTGAAAATGGCAGATTTCTGTCTCTATGGAAAAATACCTTGAGTCAGTGATGCATTGCGTATATCATATAAGACAGTGCCTATTCTGCAGGAATAAATCTTTAGTAGCATATTGAAAACACAATAACATCCAGATGAGCTTTTAGTTTTAAGAGAATATACAATTTTCTTAATTTCAGAGGGAGAAGCTGGTGATTCATTCATGAAATTAAACTGTATGATAATTACTTTTCCAATATACTACTGTGATTTTCCTCTTCAACTGTTTGTGCCTGCATTTTATACCATATTTCAGAAATGATTATTCAATATATTTGCTACTTGTGACTCATCATTCAGACCCTCCCATTCAGTTCAATAGTGATGTTATCATGCTCTATGGTTGGTTGTCCTACGTTTCACTTGACTACATTACACGTTGTCCTAAGTCAGTTGTCGGAATCGGAATTACTGATTACTAACGTCATTGCATTTTTTAATAATATCTCTTAGTAATTTTGAGTAATGTTTGTCATGTGCAACTATTGCAGGACCTCTGCTTGCTCTCGCCAACAGGTACATTTCCCTCTTCCTTTCAAAAGATACTTTAACCTCTCTAGTGATTCATAGTTTTTTACATGGGTGTTTAATGTCCTTTTGTATTAGCTTGTGGCAAAAGCTATTTTCAGATAATGGAATAGACTAATGTTATATCAACATTTGGTTCATTATAAATTTCATTGCTGGATGTATCTTGTAAATTGTTCTTAAAAGCGTTTGTTCTGCAGTCAATAATTATTCTAACTGATCTCAACTAACTATCAACACTGTAAGGCACTATCTTATTCATACTAAGTAACTATGCATCATGATCAGAGAGAACATCTGCTGCTGGCTGCAGTTATTTTGCTTTGAGCCCCATCAAGGGAAACATTATTAAATGGGGTCCTTCCATCTTTATCCACCCTTGTTGGAAACTCAGTTACTGAGATCAAATTTTAGGAGCAAATAATGTTTCCACATCATTTTTCCCATTACAGTCCTTTAGAAAATCTACATTGAACTCAAGACAGACTATTAATTATTTGCTGCTCTCTGGCAGATAGTACAGCAAGGAATCCAAAATCGTTTTAAAAAGTTACAAATCCCCTAGTGGGGAGCTATACATGGTTACAATTAATAGAGAACTACTTTTCAGTCTTAATTCATAAGCCATACTTCTACATGCTGATCAGTACAGTCTCTACTTATCTCATTGTTTCTGAACTTGTGTTTCATCTTAATATATGTAATGACTCCTCTGTTTCACATGTCAGTTCTGCATTTGTAAGATACTGGAGTGTAGTAACCTTTTATATGTAATTTATCTAAACTTGTGGTTATGTGGTGCTCAGATAGGCAAAGGATATCTATCTTTTCAGAACTCTCTTAAGTTTCCAAACAAACAAGAAGCTCTTCTACTTTATTACGCAGTCCTCTAATATGGTGATGAAACAGATTAACCTTACTTTTCTGTGCGTTCTTAAGCATTTTGTGGGGCTGCTGTGTTATTTTAACATCTTTCATTCACAGTGCCTCAATCCCGATTCTAACCTAAAAAAGGTACCTCTCTGACATCAGTAACATGGTAATCTCACTTTGTGTGATGGTGGATTCCGTTCACTTTCTGCAAGAAGCTTAGTCAACATATCTTTCCCTCTCCTATTCAGGTATAGGCCATCTATTCTATATTCCCTATCTCGCAATTGTAGCAACAGGCACTGGACTGAAATTATATTTCATTTCAGTCAGTAGCAAAAAGTCCATTCTTAGGCACACTGTTCCCTACTCTGCATACAGTAATAACATGATACTCTTTGCCAAAACCATTGCACAAATTCCCTATGTGCTCTGTCATCTGACAAAAACTAGCACTTGGCTTCACAATTCTTGTGACTCAGTAACTTGTTCCCTCCTACTTCAGTTAACAATTCAGATTTATTCGATTCTGTAAGCTCAAGTAAATACGAATATGATGAGCTGTTCCTCCTTTGCCCATTTCTTGTTATTTTTACCCATTTACCATGATCTTTCTTCCCCTTCAACCCTTCTAGTTCAAAGTATAGTATAGTGCCTCCCACAAAATGAGAGACATTTCAGGTAACTTGGTTAGAGAGTAATCAGCCATCGGGAGCCTGCAAACATCAGTGGAAACTTTCATTTAAAAACAACAAATCGTGAACATCAATAGTAGAGCTAGGAGAGCATCAGTCCATTTTGTTAGTGTGGTATGCCAACATCAAAGGCAGGCATGCACTCAGGGCAAACCTATTGTTCTCCTTTGATTGACATGTACTTAACCTATTGTTCTCCTCTAATTGACAGGTATTGAACCTATCGTTCTCCTTTGACTGACAGCTTAACCTACTGTTCTGCTAAAAGGATCCTTCCTTATCACTGATAGGTCCTTAACCTATTGTTCAGCTAAAAGGATCCTTCCTTTTGATTGACAGGTCCTTAATCAATTGTTCTGCTAAAAGGATCCTTCCTTTTGATTGACAGGCACTTAACCTATTGTTCCCCCATTCCCTTCCCGCCCACTCCCTCCCCTTCCCCCATCCCCTCCCTCCTCACTGCTGCAACTACAATTTCAAGTCTGTGTTATTGGAATAGCCCCTCTCACTCTTATCAATTTGATTGACTACTTAATTAAATTGATCAATTAATTAATCTCACCCCCTCAGGTAAATCCCCCTCCTCTCCCACCCTCCCTCCCGGAAATTGGCGGGAAGGAAGACTCAGTTGATCGATCATTTGAAGGGAATTCGATTGTAGTGTATGGAATATTGTTTAAACAATTTCGACATCGTGTAGAATATTGTTTATTTAAACAATTTAGAGGATTCAAGACAGTGTATGGAATACATGGAAAATGGTGGAGTGGAAGGATCTCACAACTGGAAATTCAAGGGTATATTGTTTATTCATAAAAAATTCAGTTTGTGGTGTTGGATTTCTCTTAGTCATCATTCTCTGCTGTTTGGAAACATGTAGGTCTTGTTAGAAGAAGTTATGTGGGGCAAACATGTCACATAACGTAATGTTCGGCACTTGCTGTGTGTGTCTTAACCTAATGTTTGGACCTTTGTCAGCACTTAACCTATTGTTCTGTTAAGTGGTTTTCCATGTCACTCCCATTTCCTTAAATTATTGTGGCGCCTTTTATACCAAATAAAGTTATTAGTTATATGCTCCCACCATTTTATGGCACACTTTTCGAATTTCACATGCTTTTGAACTACATTTCTGGCGCATTCTACTTTGTCACCCACCCCTTTAAACTATTGTACTGCATTTTACATACAAATTATGCAAATTAAACTAATGTTCTGCGCTTAACATGCTGTTCTGCTCCATGTCACCCACTCACGCACACCCCCACCTTTACTTTGAATAATTTTTATGTAAAATGTGTTACAATAGGTTAAGCAGGTGGGTGACAAAGAAGAATGCGACAGAAATGTCGTTCAGAATCATGTGAAATTCGAAAAGTGTACCATAAAATGGTGGGAGGACATAATTAATTACTTAATTTAGGATCAAAGGCGCAACAATAGCTTAAGGAAATGGGGGTGAAATGGAAAACCACTTAACAGAACAATAGGTTAAGTGATGACAAAGGTCCAAACATTAGGTTAACACTCGCAGAGTATAGTGCTGATCATTATGTTATGCGACATGTTTGCCCCATGTAACTGCTTCTTACAAGACCTACATGTTTCCAAACACCAGAGAATGATGAGCAAGAGAAATCCAACCCAACAAACTGGATTTTTTTAAATAAACAATATACCCTTGAATTTCCAGTTGTGAGATCCTTCCTCTCTACCAGTTTCCATGTATTCCATTCACTGCCTTGAATCCAGTAAATTGTTTAAATAAGCAATATTCCATACAATGTGTAAACTGTTTAAACAACATTCCATACACTACAATTGAATTCCCTCGAAATGATCGATCAACTGAGTCTTTTTCCCACCAATTTCCTGGAGGAAGTGTGGGAGGGAAGGGGGAGAGGTTTATTAATTGATCAATTTAATTAAGTAGTCAACCACATTGATAAGAGAGGGGCTATTCCAATAACTTAGACCTGAAAGTGCAGTTGTAAGAAACAAGGTGGGAGGGGGGCAGGGGGGTAGGGGTGCGAGAATAATAGGTTAAGTATGAGATTTTTACTCTGCAGCAGAGTGTGCGTTTATATAAAACTTCCTGGCAGATTAAAACTGTGTGCCGGACCGAGACTCGAAATTGGGACCTTTGCCTTTCGCGGGCAAGTGCTCTACCACTGAGCTACACAAGCATGACTCACAGCTGTGAGGACAGGCCATGAGTTGTGCTTGGGTTGCTTAGTGGTAGAGCACTTGCCCATGGAAGGCAAAGGTCCTGAGTTCGAGTCTGAGTCCGGCACATGGTTTTAATCTGCCAGGAAGTTTAATAGGTTAAGTGCCTGTCAATCAAAAGTAAGGATCCTTTTAGCAGAACAAAAGGTTACAGACATGTCAATCAAAAGGAAGGATCCTAACAACAGGTTACATATCTGTCAATCAAAAGGAAAGATCATTTTCGCAGAACTATAGGTTAAGTACCTGTCAATCAAAGGAGAAGAACAGGTTTCCCCCTGAGGGCAAACCTGCCGCTGATATAGGCATCCCACACTAACAAAATGGACTGTCGTTCTCCTAGCCCTACTACTAACAGTAACGATGTTTAGGCTTGTACTAGGAAAAATAATTAGGATAAGGGAAAAAGGAGTAAAAGGAATAACCACTGGTAGACTATGTGAAACTAGATGGGCAAACCACATTTACAAAGTCTGTCAAAATACCTCAGGTGTCGGAAATTAAATACCTATGAGAAATTCAACTCCCTAAATTAAATCGTGAAGTAAACAAAGAGGGAATTAATAAATTACGAAAAACTTATAGAATTATATTAGATTAGGTGCAATTTTAAATAAATAAATCTCTCGTAATGAGTAGTGAAAAGGGATATATCCATCAGAGACTGTAATCGTTAGTGGTAGATCTTTAACTAAAGACACAGAACAAGAAGAGCGGGAAATCATAAAGGAAACTTATGTCCAGTTTCTGTTGAGGGAATCTGGATGAGACGAATTCTTACTTATATCAAAATTTGGAGAAAAACTCGGACACTTTTAGCAAAAATATGTTGAAATTTTATGGTCACATTTTCAGAGTGAACAATCATTGCCTAACCAAAAGGTTCCTCTGCTTCGCCCTCTCAATGAAAGTTAAAAACAAATTGATACTTGAAGCTGAAGAATATTTTCAGGAAATAGGCTTTACAAACATAATTCTACAGGACAGGGCTGCATTCATGGCTTTAATTGACATGCATCAGTCTACAGCTAATCCAAGTATTACGAGTAAGAGAAGATGGCCAGAGCAATGTAAGAAAAACCACAGCGAGAAGATGAAGAGAACACGAAGAAGAAGAAGAAAGCAATCTCATCAGCGAAATAAGTTCAATCGTGCTCCAAAGAGAGGCACAACGATGTAAAATAAAACATAATTGTTTATCCATACTAGAAGTAAGATATACGTGTGTTGCAAATCAGTTAGCAATATAAACTTGTTGCATACGAACAGTCAAAGTAACTCTAAAGTTTGGCGTAAGGGAAATACAGTGTCAGACCATTCAAGGACCATTATCAACAGAACGTCCACCTGGGACATATGTGTCACATAGCAGAAGTGTCTCTTACTATCCACAAATTTGCACTCTGTATATAATCTATGTTTACAACACCAACTTAAAAATAATTTTTTTGTACGCTGAAGCGACTGAAAAGTGAAAGTTTATGCTAAAGATCGTCAGTCTTAAATTTGAATAGAAATTACTGCCACTCACTTAAAATGATTTGCTTATTAATAATAATTATTGCACAAATTTCTACATATTACCTGATTAAAATATTGTATTTGTCAACTGACAGAGCTGACCTTATTATGGCCTGTTGTTCCAGATTTCTGAGAACAAAACTTCTTTTGCATTGTTGTTGTTGTTGTTGTTGTGGGCTTCAGTACAGAGACTGGTTTGATGCAGCTCTCCATGCTACTCTATTCTGTGCAAGCTTCTTCATCTCCTGTCCCAGTACCTACTGCAACCTATATCCTTCTGAATCTGTTTAGTGTATTAATCTCTTGGTCTCCATCTATGATTTTTACCCTCCACCCTGCTCTCCAGTACTAAACTGGTGATCCCTTGATGCCTCAGAGTATGTCCTACCAAGCTATCCCATCTCCTACTCAAGTTCTGCCACAAATTTCTCTACTCCACAATTCTATACAATACCTCCTCATTAGTTATGTGATTTACCCATCATTATTCTGTAGCACCACATTTCGAAAGAATATATTCTCTTCTTGTCTAAACTATGTATCGTCCACGTTTCACTTCCATACATAGCTACACTCCATACAAATACTTTTAGAAACGACTTCCTGATATTTAAATTGAGAGGCACCCACGTGCCTTGCTCATACTGTGGCATCAAACAATCAGGCCTGCAAGATGAGTGGATTTATTCATATTTCTCAATGACTGATTATGAGCTCTAGTACTCACAATTAAGCTACAAATTATTCTCATGTTTGAACATTACGCAGCGGAAATGGATAACGCACATCTGACTATTAGTAATTTACACAACTCTGATTGTTCACTACGCTCTGGCAATGCCACATTTTCTTTCTTACCCAACGGCTTTGACCAACACGTGGCCATCTCACTGAATATGTATGGCGCACACATTATAAATTCTGGGTATCATGACTACACACTACTCGAAGAACAAGGCCACCAATTTTATTCTTTTCACTATCCTTTTTATTCCGATAAATTATATTATGATTCAAAGATTAAACACACCATTACATTTATTACAACAATTACACATGAGAAACTCCGCCCAGTGGGCATGGCTTTATATTGGTGATTTTCTATCTTGTGACCTTGTAATTATTTAACGCTACAGTGCACTTTCTGGACGGGATGGTGGATCTTTTGCTATATCTCACACTTCGACTCTCACACCCGTCATCACGAAAACTTCCTCCAGACCGAGCGGTACAAAAAGGAGCATACATGACCCACTGCCTCTGAACCTACCTTGCTACTCTCCCATGCAAACCACACATACTTAAATTAGATGAAATACATCACACTGGCAACGTCCATCACAAAGAATAGTCACAACGTTTGAACCACTTCACTTTCAGCTTTCCCACTTCAATTAGTATTCATCCCATTTTCACACGACACTGCCCCACTTCGTAGCTTTTCTTTCCTACTATGAACTCTGGAGGATATATGCACGTCTTCCTGTGCAATGCAAAACCAAGTGGTGTTGCTGGATAGAAGACTGACTCACCTTGCTTCACTCTCAGAGTATTATAGGGTGAATCAAGCGTCACACGGAAACATAACACGCAAAGTAATATTAAGAACATATTCGTCACACACGCGAGTACCTGCAATAGTCAAATCACACTAATTAAACTGAACTCATTGGCATTGTTACATAACATTTTTAGCAACTTGTTTTTTTGGGGAAACAGTCCTTTTACTTTAGTGTTCCAAATAAAAAATTTCCAAATTTTGCTCTGAGAGACCAGCCTAAAAGATGCCATTACTGGTGTTTTATTCTATGATCAGAAGTATGGTATTTGCATTCCTACATATCAGTAGAGTATATATGCTACATAGACAATTTTTAGTGCCAGTGGCATATGCTTTAAGGCAACATGCTAAGGGCTGATATGTTGGATTAGTTTCTCCTATTCATCAATCCATTATGACAAGAATGAAATACCAGGATTTCATGCTCTCCTGTCATTCTGATAGTTTATGCCTTTCCTGTCCTCTACTCTGTTTGACCTATGAGTCGTATCTCCGTTCACGATGTTGCTCTCATTACCCAGTTCCTGTAACAAGTGCTGAAATGACGCAGAATCGTCTAAGCCTCTGCCTCCTATCGCTATATCTCTGCGCAATTTCACTGGCAACTTCGTTATACAGATCCCAATGAGCTTCCCAGGTTCGTATGTCACATCCAAATACCTATTTTGACTCAGCATTTCTTGATAGCAAGCCACTGGTTCTCTTATACCATCTTCGTTACAATTTGGCATCATCAATATGCTTTGCTTAACCTGGTTGTGCTTATTTTTCGACCAGAATTCATTTAAAAACTTGTCTCAAAATTTCTTGTAGCTACTACAGTCTTTAATAACTTCCTGCATTTTCACTCTAGCCTCGTCCCTCAAATGGTTAAACACAAACTTCATTTTGAGGAGCGGTCCCCACGATGAAGGTAATGAATCTAGAAATTGAGGCAGCCACAGGCATGGATGTTGGTAGTTATCAGGATCTTGAAAACGTGTACGTTTGTACCGACACGAAGTGCCTCCTACATTCTTCTTCCACATTTATATTTTCCGATCTTGGACTATACCCAGTTGGGTTTGCCACCTGTTTTGTCAGACACAACCGTTCTTCTATGAGTTCGTCTTCCTCTTTCTGCCTATTTCCTTTTTTTGAATTTATCTCACTCTCCCTCTGCAATCTACCTGGTGGTGTGTGACCTTCACTACTGCACGCTAATTGCATCTGTGCTAGTTCTTCCATATGTTTCCTATTTATTTCTAATTGTGCCTCTTTAAATTGTAATAGTGATTGTATCTCCTCCTGGTCGGCATAAACCTCTCGCTGCGTACTGTCAGAGCCTGTCTCGCCTCTTATACTGATCTTTTCTACATCTCCACTAATCTTATTAATTTTCACCACTACCTCCGCAACTTCATCCCTGTGTTTATTTAGCGCCACTTCTTGCCGGGTGACTTGAGCTACCACACTGTCTAATGCCCCTTGTTTATCTGCAAGTAAGTCCTCCACTACCTCTTTGATTCGCTCATCCGGCAACACGTCCCTACGATCTGTAATATCACTCTCTATTGCAAATATTCGTACCTCCAAATTAATGGCTTTTTCTTTCACGGCGTCACATACTTGCTTCAACGCACCCAGATTGTTTTCCCCCTCATATAACCGATTATTAACTGCGGAGAGTCGCTCATCCATAACTGAGTGTAGCTTCCTCATTGCCTGTATATTTCCCTTATCCATTGCCTCCAATCTTTCCTTACTATGTTTATCCATCGCTTCCAATCTTTCCTTATTATCTCTATCCATCCTCTGTAAAAACTGCAATGGCACATTGTCATTTGCTATTTTCGATGCGCTCACCTCGTTCGCCTGAGAAACCGTAGCTTCGCTAAGGGTAGCTACACTTTCACTGCATACCTGACCTAGTCCCAGTTCGTCCGCGTTGTCGAGAAAAGCCCCCGATTGTGGACAAAGCCCGCCGCCTAAAGGATCACCTATCCGCGTTCCTCTGACCAATTCAGCCCCTTCCGAGTGTTTGCCGTTCTCACTCATTAACCCAAGGTCGACACCCACTTCCTGCTCCACTGCTACGTTCACCCCAGAATCACTCTTCTCCATGGTGACTACACTTTTCGACTGCGACCTAGTTACTACGGACATTACACAAAAAAAATTTACACAACGATCTTCGAGCCTTGGACGACGTAGCAATCAATTACATAAAAAAATAAAAGATCCTCACCAATCCAGAAAGAAATTAAAAACAAAAAATTTTACTTCTTAGCGCTATCACAATATACGTAAAAATCCTGACTAATCCCATAAAAAAAAATTCTTAACAGCAAATCCTAACAGCACAATCCTGGCAGGGTCGAAATTATGAGAGGCACCCACGTGCCTTGCTCATATTGTGGCATCAAGCAGTCAAGCCTGCAAGATGAGTGGTCTGCCAAGCGAGTGGACTTATTCATATTTCTCAATGAATGATTATGAGCTCTAGTACTCACAATTAAGCTACAAATTATTCTCATGTTTGAACATTACGCAACGGAAATGGATAACGCACATCTGACTATTAGTAATTTACACAACTCTGATTGTTCACTACGCTCTGGCAATACCACATTTTCTTTCTTACCCAACGGCTTTGACCAACACGTGGCCATCTCACTGAATATGAATGGCGCACACATTATAAATTCTGGGTATCATGACTACACACTACTCGAAGAACAAGGCCACCAATCTTATTCTTTTCACTATCCTTTTTATTCCGATAAATTATATTATGATTCAAAGATTAAATACACCATTACAAATGGCTCTGAGCACTATGGGACTTAACAGCTGAGGTCATCAGTCCCCTAGAACTTAGAACTACTTAAACCTAACTAACCTAAGACATCGCACACGTCCATTCCCCAGGCAGGATTCGAACCTGCGACCGTAGCGAAACACACCATTACATTTTATACAACAATTACACGTGAGAAACTCCGCCCAGTGGGCATGGCTTTATATTGGTGATTCTCTATCTTATGGTCTCGTAATTATTTAACGCTACAGTGCACTTTCTGGATAGGATGGTGGATATTTTGCTATATCTCACACTTCGACTCTCACACCCATCATCACGAGAACTTCCTCCAGACAGAGCGGTACAAAAAGGAACATACATGACCCACTGCCTCTGAACCTACCTTGCTACTCTTCCATGCATACCACACATACTTAAATTACATGAAATACATCACACTGGCAACGTACATCACAAAGAATAGTCACAACGTTAGAACCACTTCACTTTCAGCTTTCCCACTTCAATAAGTATTCATCCCAGTTTCACACGACACTGACCCACTTCGTAGCTTTTCTTTCCCACTATGAACTCTGGAGGATATATGCACGTCTTCCTGTGCAATGCAAGCCAAGTGGCGTTGCTGGATAGACGGCTGACTGCCCTTGCTTCACTCTCAGAGTATTATAGTTTGCTTCAAGCGTCATACAGAAACATAACACGCAAAGTGATTTTAAGAACATATTCGTCACACACACGAGTCCTCAACTGATACCATGGACGAGTACTTCTCTTTATCCTTTGTCTCATACACAGATTGAGACTCACACAGTACTCACCACGTGGTAGTACTCGTCTCTAATTTCAAGTCCTGCACACGCCATTTCTTAAATATTTGCAACTTATAGTACACACGCCAGTAATTCAGCTTAACTTAAGCACTCGGAAGTATTTCAACTTATTGCTACACGTGGTTTCATTGTGACCGTGGTCACTTCCGAAGATTACTACGATCCCCTTAATATTACCTGCCCGACATTTAATTCTCTCCACAAAAGTTCCTGAAATAGAGAAATTATTATTCCAAACTACTCTTAAGTATTCCACATGCATACCATTCTCTCCACACTTTTGTCTTTACGGAGCACAACTAAGACAGGTCTTACCAACACAAGATCCACCGCCAGAGTGCTGAAACATGGCCATTCTTCAGGTCCTCTCGCACCTCTGCTGAAGTGGGGGAGCACCTTGCTACCATATTGGTCAGCCACATTTGAGGCGCTCAAAGCTCAGGTAAATTTCATCTCTTTGGTCCCACCAAAGGTGGCCAAAGGATCGTCTCAAAGATGATCATATATTCACATTCACTATCTGCGGTTAGCAGACATTCATTCATTCATTTCGCAGATCTCACCAAAGTGGATATAGGGATTTATTTTGTTGGGGTGCACATGTGATCAATTAAATAAATAAATTGTCCTTCTTTCCTACACTGGTATCCGGCTTCGGTGTATTAAGTGAAATTGAGTTATTATTACAAAAAATATGTTGTTCTGACAAGAATAACGAAGAATGTTGTACCTATTTTCAATGTCGGGCGGTACTGTACCCTTTCAAAATCTATACTCGATATTAACAAATTTCTGTTATTCAGAAACGCTTTCCTTCCCATTGCCAGTCTACATTTTATATCATCTCAACTTCTACCATCAGCAGTTATTTTGCTCCCCAAATAACAAAACTCATTTACTACTTTAAGCTTCTCATTTCCTAATCTAATTCCCTTAGCAGCACTCGATTTAATTCGACTACAGTCCATTATCCTTGTTTTGCATTTGTTGATGTTCATCTTATATCCTCCTTTGAAGACACTGTCCATTCCGTTCAACTGCTCTTCCAAGTCCTTTGCTGTGTCTGACAGAATTACAGTGTCATCGGTGAACCTCAAAATCTTTATTTCTTCCCCATGGATTTTAATTCCTGCTCCGAATTTTTCTTTTGTTTCCTTTACTGCTTGCTCAATATACAGATTTAATAACATCGGCGATAGGCTACAGCTCCGTCTCGCTCCCTTCCTAACCACTGCTTCCCTTTCATGCGCCTCGTCTCTTATAACTCCCATCTGGTTTCTGTACAAATTGTAAATAGTCTTTCGCTCCCTGTATTTGACCCCTTCCACCTTCATAATTTGAATGAGAGTATTCCAGTCAACAATGTCAGAAGTTTTTTCTAAGTCTACAACTGCTAGAAACGTATGTTTGCCTTTCTGTAATCAATTTTCTAAGATGCGTCATAGGGTCAGTATTGCCTCACGTGTTCCAACAGTTCTACAGAATACAAACTGATCTTCCCCGAGGTCGGCTTCTGCCAGTTTTTCCATTCGTCTGTAAAGAATTCGTGTTAATATTTTGCAGCCGTGTCTTATTACACAGATAGTTCGGTAATTTTCAGATCTGTCAACACCTGCTTTTTGGGATTGGAATTATTATATTCTTCTTGAAGTCTGAGGGTATTTCACCTGTCTCATACATCTTGCTCATATATTTTGTCAGGGCTCACTCTCCCAAGGCTATCAGTAGTTCCAATGGAATGTTGTCTATTCCCGGGGCCTTGTTTCGACTAAGATCTTTCAGTGCTCTGTCAAACTCTTCACGCAGTATCATGTCACCCATTTCATCTTCATCCTCTTCCATTTCCATAATATTGTCCTCAAGAACATCGCCCTTGTATAGATCCTCAATATACTCCTTCCACCTTTCTGCTTTCCCTTCTTTGCTTAAAACTGGGTTTCTATCTGAGATCTTGGTATTCATGCAAGTGGTTCTCTTTTCTTTAAAGGTCTCTTTAATTTTCCTGTAGGCAGTATCAATCTTACCCCTAGTGATATACCCCTCTACATCCTTACATTTGTCCTCTAGCCATCCCTGCTTAGACATTTTGCACTTCCTGTCGATCTCATTTTTGAGACGTTTGTATTCCTTTTTGCCTGCTTCATTTACTGCATGTTTGTATTTTCTCCTTTCATCAATCAAATTCAATATCTCTTTGTTACCCAAGGTTTTGTATTAGCCCTCGTCTTTTTACCTAATTGATCCTCTGCTGCCTTCACTATTTCATCTCTCAAAGCTACCCATTCTTCTTCTATTGTATTTCTTTCCCGATTCTTGTCAATGGTTCCCTAATGCAAACCCTGACACTCTCTAAAACCTCTGGTTCTGTCAGTTTATCCAGGTCCAACCTCCTTAAATTTCCACCTTTTTGCAGTTTCTTCAGTTTTACTCTACAGCACATAACCAATAGATCGTGGTCAGAGTCCACATCTGCCCCTGGAAATGTTTTACAATTTGGAACCTGATTCCTAAATCTCTGTCTTACCATTATATAATCTATCTGACACCTTCCAGTATCTCCAGGGTTCTTCCATGTATACAACCTTCTTTCATGATTCTTTAACCAAGTGTCAGCTATGATTATGTTATGCTCTGTGCAAAATTCTACCAGGCGGCTTCCTCTTTCATTCCTTACTCCCATTCCATATTCACCTACTACTTTTCCTTCTCTTTCTTTTCCTACTAACGAGTTCCAGTCACCCAAGACTATTAAATTTTTGTCTCCCTTCACTATCTGAATATTTTCTTTTATCTCATCATACATTTCATCAATCTCTTCGTCGTCTGAGGAGCTAATTGGCATACAAACTTGTACTACTGTGGTAGGCGTGGGCTTCGTATCTATCTTGGCCACAATAATGCGTTCACTATGCTGTTTGTAGTAGCTTACCTACATTCCTATTTTTTTTATTCATTATTAAACCTACTCCTGCATTACCCATATTTGATTTTGTATTTATAACCCTGTATTCACCTGACCAGAAGCCTTGTTCCTCCTGCCACCGAACTTCACTAATTCCCACTATATCTAACTTTAACTTATCCATTTCCCATTTTAAATTTTCTAACCTACCTGACCGATTAAGGGATCTGACAATCCACGCTCCGACCCGTAGAACGCCAGTTTTCTTTCTCCTGATAACAACGTCCTCCTGAGTAGTCCCCGCCCAGAGATCCAAATGGTGGACTATTTCACCTGCAGATTATTTTACCCAAGACGACGCCATCATCATTTAATCATACAGTTAAGCTGCATGTCCTCGGGAAAAATTACGGCTGTAGTTTCCCCTTGCTTTCAGCCGTCCGCTGTACCAGCACAGCAAGGCCGTTTTGGTTAGGGTTACAAGGCCTGATCAGTCAATCATCCAGACTGTTGCCCCTGCAACTACTGAAAAGGCTGCTGCCCCTCTTCAGGAACCACATGTTTGTCTGGCCTCTGAACAGATACCCCTCCCTTGTGGTTGCACCTACGGTACGGCCATCTGTATCGCTGAGGCACGCAAGCCTCCCCACCAACGGCAAGGTCCATGGTTCATGGGGGGGGGGGGGGGGGAAGCTATTAGTGTGAACCTAAATTGGTATGAATTGCAGGCATGTAACTTGAATAGTACATGAGTTATTGGAGGTCAAAGTGGTCGATCACTACTAATCGCTTCAGGCCATAAGTACTTCTCAGTTACACGAAAAAACGGTAGCAGCATGCTTATAAATATATTTATTCGTCTATGTCTTTGTTTATATCCGATATATACTATTCATGAAGAAATTTGTCAAAGATTTACTGTGTTTTAGAAAGCACAGAGACATTAGGCTACTAGTCTACTTTTGCTTGCTGTTCTTTTCACATAGGTTCATTTAATTACTTTATGTATTTAATAATGTATGTTAGGGTGTGTTTATGGTCCAGCCGTAGGAATATTTATTTACTTTCAAGTTATTTAAATGTAAATCCAGTATTTCGAATGTGTTTCGTTATATTTGTGAACGCGCGTTGGCTTGAAGACATAGTGGGAGCGTTCTAGCCAATCACAGCGCTCGTGAATGGGGAGACTGGATGTAAGTGGGAGAAGGGTACGGCACAGGACATGGGGAAAGTTTGGAACAGTGCGGCACGAGGGACAGTCGCACAGGACACGGACAGTTGGCGGAAAGACTTGGACAGTGGAACAGTTTGCGTGTGGTCGCGGCGGATAGAAATATTTCGAAGTTCCTACCTGTGCTCTTGCGTGATTTCCGTGGCTTCTGCAGTGAAGACGTAGTATGCATTCAGAAGTGAATATCTCGCGAGCTATGTTGTTGTTCAAAGCTAAATATGTGAAGTAAGAATCGATTGTTTCCCTGTTATTCAACTTATATTTTACTTAATTGCTGGATCATCGACACCAATAAGTGTTTTGCAGAAATATACCGCATTCTCAAAACTACTTCCACTATCGTACTCATCATTTAAAGTTGTTAAGATAGTACCTGCAGATTTTATTTAATTGCAATCTTTCATTTATAAATTTATATGTTACATTCATAATTCGCAATTATCGAGTGATAGAAACCTTCGACCATTCTATTCATGTGCGTATTCTTATCGTATACTGTAGACTCACCAGTATTTGGCATGTAATGCGGCAACTACGTACCCCATCCCATAGACAACGAAACCAGCAAAAACTTTTAATATTGCAACCCTTGAGTCGGAGGGTACGTAGTTGAGGGCGACCACCACCTCATTTCATTCATTATTGATGGAAAGTCCGCAAGTTCATGGGTGTCGCGCGAGATTTTCAATATTATAGCGTTCTTTTGTCGCAAACTGTCTGTCCTAGACAAAAAATGAATCGTGCATTTTTGTAGGAAATTTAATGTAGTTTAATTTGGCTTTGCGCCACGTTTTCACTGTAGGCGGCTGTTTTCGAATTATTCAAGAGAAACACATTAAAGTGATATTAAACATATCAAATCTCGGAAACCTTTCGGAATAGGGCATATGTCCATATGAAATATTTCTTTGGAGTCACTAATAATGGTTTGATGCGGATCACCGCAAATTCCTCTCCTTTGCCAATCCCTTCATCTCGGGTAGCACTTGCAATCTACTTCCTCAGTTATTTGCTGGATGTATCCCAATCTACGTCTTTATCTACTGGTTTTAACCTCTATAGGTCCCTCTATTAACAGATGTCCTATCATCCTGCCCTTTCTACTTGCCAGTGTTTCTCATATATTCCTTTCTTCGCCGATTCTGTGGAAAGCCTCCTCATCCCTTACCTCATCAGTCAACCTAATTTACAGTATTCTTCTGCAGCACCACATCTCAAATGTTTCTATTCCCTTCTGTTCCGGTTTTCCCACAGTCCACGTCTCACTGCCACACAATACTGAGCTCCCGATGTACATTCTCAAAAATTAAGGCCTATGTCTGACACTAGTAGCCCTCTCTTCACAGGAATTACCTTTTAGCCAGTCTTAGTTCGCTTTTGATGTCCTCCTTGCTCCGTCCGTCACAGGTAATTTTGTTAAGGCTTTCGTGGCCACTTGTTGACAAACTGCCTATTGGCTTCTGTCTCGGGTTCTTCGGCCGATGTTCATCTAATGATTTTTCTAACGTTTCGCCAGCACGAGTGGCTGGCATTGACAAAGCTTCACCCTCCGTGGCCTTTCTGCCATACATTCCCAGAGTGGCGGACAGAATCGGCCGTATATTGTGCAAACATGGCGTAAAGACGATTTTCAAACCGACAAGGAAGATAAAAGAGTGTCTTAGATCGGCGAAGGAGAAAAGAGACCCACTTGCAATGTCGGGAATATACCGTATACCATGCACATGCGGAAAAGTTTATGTCGGAATGACTGGACGATCCATCAACACCAGTATCAAAGAGCATAAGCGACATTGCAGGTTGGGGCAGGTGGAGAAATCGGCCGTGGCAGAGCACGCACTGAATGAGACCAACCACGTAATAAAATTCGCCGACACGGAAGTTCTGGCTGTAGAGAAGCATTATCACACGCGCTTGTTCAGAGAAGCTGTAGAAATACAAAAACACGCGAACAGTTTGAACAAGAAAGAGGAAAGCCTTAAGGTAAACGGATACTGGATTCCCGTACTGCAGCGAACGACCGTCGCAGGTAGCAAGAGGAGAACCGCACCGGAAATGACCGCGGAGAAGCCCGCGGACGTTGGCGCGCCAGGTACATATAGTCTGCGACCTCGGCTCTACTTCACCACCGGCAATGGAGGGTGAAGCTTTGACAATGCCAGCCATTCGTGCTGGCGAAACGTCAGAAAAATCATTAGATGAACGTCGGCCGAAGAACCCGAGACAGAAGCCAATAGGCAGTTTGACAGGTAATTTTGCTGCCTAGGTAGCACAATTCCTTAACTTCATCTACTTTGTGATCAACAGTTATGATGCCAAGTTTCTCGCTGTTCTCAGTTCTGCTATTTCTCATTACTTTCGTCTTTCTTCTATTTACACTAAATCAATATTCTGTTCTCATTAGGCTGTTCATTCCATTCAACATGTCCTGTAATTCTTCTTCGCTTTCACTGAGGATAGTAATGTCACCATCGAATCTTAACAGTGATATCCTTTCATCTTGAATTTTAATCCCACTCTTGAACCTATCTTTTATTTCTGTCGTTGCTTCTTAGATGTATAGATTGAACAGCAGGGGCGAAAACCTACATCCCTGTCTTACACCCTTTATAATCAGTGCACTTCGTTCTTGGTCTTCCACTCTTATTGTTTCCTCTTTATTCCTGTACATGTTGTTTTTACCCCTCTTTCCCCATAACTTTTCCTCAGGAGTTCGAACATCTTGCACCACTTTACATTGTCGAACTCGTTCTCCAGATAAACAAATCCTATAAATGTGTCTTGATTTTTTGCAGTCTTGCTTCCATTATCAACTGCAACATCAGAGCTGCCTCTCTGGTGCCCTTACCTGTCCTAGAGGCAAACTGATCATCGTTTAACACATCCTCAATTTTCTTATCCATTCTTCCGTATATTGTTCTTCTCAGGAACTTGGATGCATGAGCTGTTAAGCTCATTGTGCGATAATTCTCGCAATTGTCGGCTCTTAAGTTCTTGGAAATAGTGAGGATGATTTTTTTAACCGAAAATACGAAGGTACATCGTCAGTCTCATACAACCTACACACCAACGCGAATAATCGTTTTGTTGCCACTTCCCGCATTGATCTTAGAAATTCCTGTGGAATGTTATTCATCCCATCTGCCTTATTTGATTTTAAGTCTTCCAAAGCTGTTCTAAATTCCGATTTTGATACTGGACCCTCTGTCTTCTCCCTGTTGACTCCTGTTTCTTCTTCTGTCAAGCCATCAGTTAAGTCGTCCCCCTCATATAGTGCCTCTAAGTACTCTTTCCGCCTATCCGGTCTCTGCTTTGCATTGCCACTGCGCACTTCATGTTGCCGCCCTTGCTTTTAACTTCACCGAAGGTTGTTTTGACTGTTCTATATCCTGAGTCAGTCCTTCCAACAATCATTTCTTTTTCAATTCTTCTTTCACGGAGCCACTTCGCCTTAGCTCCCCTGCTGTTTCTATTTATTTTATTTCTAAGTGACTTTTATTTCTGTATTTCCACGGCCGATATGGTCCGCAAATGTGGAAATCCACTGACGTAAGTGACCTTGACAAAGATTAAGTCGTTATGACCCAGCATCCGGGAAGGAACATTGCGGAAAATTACACTGTTGGAAATATTGCAACCAGTCACAAGTGTCTGGTTGTAAGTGGCTGGTTGCGGTATTTTCTGCAGTATGATTTACGAAAACAGCTGCAGTGTTCTCCAACCAAAACGGATAAAATTACATTTCAGGAACGTTCACAGCTCAACGCAGAACGTGGAGGTCGGAGGCTTTCCTGCTCTTTAAAGTAGCTGTGGGGTTCCACAGCAGCCGGTCAATTTCGTGTTTCTATGTTGACTCTGCGACATCGTCAATTACGACTGTAGTGAACAGGGGACCAAGAAGTGCCAACCACAAGTGCGAAGCAGAAACGTTTGGTTCAATTTCATTCATCATAGTCGATGTTTTTAGAAAGCCTGCAATCTCAAAAAGACGACACAGTACAGTGCAAGAGGGGCAAAAAACACAGAAAATACTTACCTAAATATTTACACTTGACAATGCGAACAAATTTCAGAATGCTCGTAGTGTTAAGCATGGAAAAAATACGTACTAGGAGCACTCTTTCAGTATTTAAATCAGAAACATTTGAGCAACACGAAGAGAGCAAAGCCGTCAAGTAGCGCTTCCGGCGGCCACACAACAAAACACACGAAATATGCATTCGAGGAAATCCAAAGGGTACTGACGGTCGAAACTATCACGAGGATGCGCAAGCGCAGTAGAGATAGTTCGAAAACGGCTTCACATGATTATGATAAGGTTCGTTCGGGTAAACCCGCCACAACCGAGTGCAGCTGTTTCTGATTGTCTCTGCTGTGCATTCGCAGTTTCGTGATAGTTTCGGCCTTCAGAAACACGTGGGTTTAGTGGAATGCATATTTCGCGTGTTTCGTTGTCTGACCACCGGTAGCGCTAGTTGATACCTATACTCTCTTCGAGTTGTCCAAAAGTTTCTGGTGTAAATAATGAATCAGTGCACTGGGTATATTATTATTATTTTTTTTTCTTGTTTTGCACTACGCCTTTAGAGAATTCATTCTTATTGACAAGTGCAAATATTTATATAAGTATTTTGTGTGCTTTTTGTATGGGTGTTGCATCTCTCTTCCACTGTATTGTGTCGTCTTTTTTATGTTAAAGTACCGTACTGTGCCTGCTATATTATGCAGAAAAAAACACACACAGACTGTGAAATTTCACAAATGGTATGACTGATGGTATGCATGTCTTATAATGGAGAAGGTACGGTGTCTCATAACCACAAAAAGGTCGTTATAATGCAAGATAAGCACCACAACACACAAATACTATTATAAATATTTGATCGTGACAATGAGAAATTCTCGAAATGCGTCGTGCGAAGCTTTAAAAAATACGTAAGTGGTGCACTGTTTCATTATTTAAAGGATAAATGACAGTCGAATGCTGGGAGAATGCATGCGTCGGACACATATGCAACGGTTGCAACCGTATCTCGGACGAACCTACAGCTTCACTCGAACAAACGGGACAGCCACTCGCTCTTTAGCTTAAAGATAAATAGCCTTAGTCATTTATCCAGCAACTGTCACCATTTGCGACATAACAAGAAGAAACAGAAAAGAAAGAGTACCTCTGACAGACGTGATCTGCAGGCGGCGCGGAATACACAACACTCGAACAGGAAGGTTGCTTCCGGCTGTCGGCTTAAGGGCTTGGAGAGAGGCCGGACGGCGAGGAGAGGGATCTGCCGTTTCCCCACGTGCCTGCGGCTGACCTGGGGATCTGATTAGCGGTGTTGGAATTCCAGCTCCCTGCTTGTGGAGCTCCCTTAGTGTGGTTTTGGTGCTGAAAGGGTTCGCGAAACCGACATTCAGTGCTGCTGTGACTATTTTCAGCTGTCGTTTTCGTCATGATCCTCTTCAGTTATTTCCATCAGCACCACGCACCACACACTTTTGTTCGCGTTATGGCTTGGTGGACGTTGCTTTTCCGTTTTCCTTGTATGTCGTATAAATTGTAGATACGATTCCTCATGAAACACCAAACACATCGTCTACCTTGGGTACGGGAACACCACCATACGAGCACCAACAATTTACCGAAGTTCAAAATCGCCGATCTCCAACAAATGCCCTAACAGGTACACAGAACACTGTTCGGACCACGGCAGACATTTGTAACGTATTGAGGGCTCTGCGCTGGTGCCAATCATGGTGAAATACAACAGCGCAGCCTTCGGGCTTGGCTAGAGTCTGCATTTACTTTCAAACAAGCATTTCTCGCGGTGTTTACATATTTTTGTTCAGCCCTTGTATGTGAAACTTCCTGGCAGATTAAAACTGTGTGCCCGACCGAGACTCGAACTCGAGACCTTTGCCTTTCGCAGGCAAGTGCTCTACCAACTGAGCTACCGAAGCACGACTCACGCCCGGTACTCACAGCTTTACTTCTGCCAGTACCTCGTCTCCTACCTTCCAAGCTTCTGTAAAGTTTGGTAGAGCACTTGCCCGCGAAAGGCAAAGGTCCCGAGTTCGAGTCTCGGTCGGGCACACAGTTTTAATCTGCCAGGAAGTTTCATATCAGCGCACACTCCGCTGCAGAGTGAAAATCTCATTCTGGAAACATCCCCCAGGCTGTGGCTAAGCCATGTCTCCGCAATATCCTTTCTTTCAGGAGTGCTAGTTCTGCATGGTTCGCAGGAGAGCTTCTGTAAAGTTTGGAAGGTAGGAGACGAGGTACTGGCAGAAGTAAAGCTGTGAGTACCGGGCGTGAGTCGTGCTTCGGTAGCTCAGTTGGTAGAGCACTTGCCCGCGAAAGGCAAAGGTCCCGAGTTCGAGTCTCGGTCGGGCACACAGTTTTAATCTGCCAGGAAGTTTCATATCAGCGCACACTCCGCTGCAGAGTGAAAATCTCATTCTGGAAACATCCCGCAGGCTGTGGCTAAGCCATGTCTCCGCAATATCCTTTCTTTCAGGAGTGCTAGTTCTGTATGGTTCGCAGGAGAGCTTCTGTAAAGTTTGGAAGGTAGGAGACGAGGTACTGGCAGAAGTAAAGCTGTGAGTACCGGGCGTAAGTCGTGCTTCGGTAGCTCAGTTGGTAGAGCACTTGCCCGCGAAAGGCAAAGGTCCCGAGTCGAGTCTCGGTCGGGCACACAGTTTTAATGTGCCAGGAAGTTTCATATCAGCGCACACTCCGCTGCAGAGTGAAAATCTCATTCAGCCCTTGTATGTGTTTGACCCATGTCCAGCACTACAGTCGTTACTGTCTCTACTGTGACTTTATGATCTGCCAAATTCCGTGTCTGCACAAATGTGAAATTGTGTAGAGGTGCAGATTCGGCAATAAATCGTAGAAATCGTAACTTTGTGGCTGGCATCTTGCATGACTTGATTCTCAGACTATAGAAGAACAAAAGCGCAACATCCCCCGTCAAACCATGGTTGTTTAATCCATTCTTCAGCTAGACAATTGGCTCACTGAAATCTATGAATGATGTTAATGTAGTTCTTCGGCAAAACGTTTATATCCCTTTGTAAAAATCATCTTACGCAACAGGGTATGAAATATTCGGCGATAAAATGCTGAACTTACCCTTTCCCGGAACAAAGTTTCAGAAACAACCCTACACTGAAGAGCCAAAGAAACTGGTACACCTGTCTAATATCGTGTGGGGCCCCAGCGAGCACGCTGAAGTTCCGCAACACAACATGGCATGGACTCGACTTATGTCTAAAGTACTGCTGTAGGGAACTGACACCATTAATCCTGCAGGGCTGTCCATAGATCCGTAAGAGTACGAGGGCGTGGAGATCTCTTCTGGAAAGCAGGTTGCAATGAATCCCAGATATGCTTAACAATGTTTATGTCTGGGGAGTTTCGTGGCAGCGAAAGTGTTTAGACTCGGAAGAGTGTTCCTGGAGACCCTCTGTAGCAATTCTGGGCGTGTCGTGCTGGAATTGCCCAAGTCCGTCGGTATGCACAATGGACATCAATGGGTGCAGGTGATCAGACAGGATGCTTACGTACGTGTCACCCGTCAAGACTCGTATCTAGACGTATCAGGGGTCCCTATATTACACGAACTGCACATGCCCCACACCATTACACGGCCTCTCCCAGTTTAAACAGTCCCCTGCTGACATGCAGAGTCCACGGATTTACGAGGTTGTCTCCACACCCGTACACGTCCATCCGCTCAATACAATTTGAAACGAGACTCGTCCGACAAGGCAACATGTTTCCAGCCATCAACAGTCCAATGTCGGTGTTGACGGGCCCAGGCGAGCCGTAAAGCTTTTTGTCCTGCGGTCATCAAGGCTCAAAAAAATGGCTCTGAGCACTATGGGACTGAACTTCTGAGGTCATCAGTCCCCTAGAACTTAGAACTACTTAAACCTAATTAACCTAAGGACATCACACACATCCATGCCCGAGGCAGGATTCAAACCTGCGACCGTAGCTGTCGCGCGGTTCCAGACTGTAGCGCCTAGAACCGCTCGGCCACTCCGGCCGGTGGTCATCACGGATACACGAGTAGGCCTTCGGCTCCGAAAGCCCATATACACGTAGCAGACCGCAGTGCCGTACTCAGCCTGTTTATATAACGCATACGCATGCCTATACCAGTTTCTTCGGACTATGTGTTTGTGTAATGCCTATTTATTTTTTTTTTCCAGAGCATAGATATCACACACGAGCTGCTTTACAAATGCTAAACATCATAAAATATTGCCTCATGACACAGACCTATCATTACATAGCAATATAATTACACTTTATATGAATGGGTTACTCATTAAATTACATCTTTAGCGAAACATAAATGACATATCTTTGGTAAAAGAAATATAATTTTGTGTAACGTGAAAGGTAATGTCGAAGGGTACAGACAATGAAGGCGTCAACATACGTTACAAATGGGATAACATTGCTTTCCAAAGGTAGCGTTCGAGCAAGAAACAAGATAATGGTACTAAGACGTGTGAGCCGTGCGTGCATGGTGTTCATGCCGTTTATTGCTTGTCACCTTGTCTTTACGGTACTGTCGCCCCCTTTTCTTATTCGATTTACTGGCGTCACTGAGTCGCTGGTTTGCTTGCCCGTGAGAGGCAGCAGGAGTGCTTATCGATAAGTGCACTGTCGTACTGTCTCTGGAGCGACCGCTAGTATTTCGAGCTCTGTCGGAGTTCAGTTGGGACGGAGCGCCAGTGAGTTCCGGACAGCCAGTACTCGCCCCACCGTTGCTGACATACATGCACAGTCCGACGGAAGGAGACTGGGGAGGGAATAACCGTTGGTTGGTCGTTCGGTCGGTCGTCTCATCGGGCGACGTATATTTGGTCGCCGACCGCTTCGAGTTCTCTGTGTGTGTCGACTTGTCATTCGTCCTGGTTGTTCCACATTGATTGCTTTTACGATTGTTCGTGTTCTTGTGGAAGTGTTTTCCTGGAAGTGTGTCTAGCTTGTGTAATTTCGTCTGAGCTGTTATGTTAATGCGTACTAGAGTAGGCAGTCGGTCGGTTGGGACAGTGCAACGAGAAAGTCTCCGCGGTGAGGGCATTAGCGTAGTGTTCCGCAGTGTGTTTTTCCTCTCCGTGTTGATGCTGTCCGTACCGCGTGTAGTTTGAGAGCCTTAGGTGTTGTTCTTATTTTTGAATGGTTATTGTGCCTTGGTTGTTTTTAGATGCCAATTTTGAAGACGTAGTGCTGCTGGTATCTTCGTACTCGGCTGATGTTTTCCGTTGTCCTGCCGGTGGTCGGCGCAGCGGAATTGCTTAGGTTGTTGGTCGGTCCTTCAGCCGTCCCTTGGTCGGGTTGCCATCTGACTACTTAATCTTATTCTTGGCTGCCTATCTCACCTAACCTACGTTAGAGTTACCTCCTCGGGCCGAACCTTGGAACACTTCTGAGCACCACTGTTCTGTTGTTTTGGATTGTGATTTGCTTTTAGTCCCAAGTACTGTGCGAGGCCTTCAGCCGCGTATTAATTTGGTTTGTTTCAATGTTCAGTATGTGGCCTTCAGCCGACCTTCTACGTGAAATATTTTAAGACAAGCGTTCAGCAGAATTAAATTAAAATCATTTGAAAATTTGAGAATTTTCCTTTCTATCTTCATTTTGTTATCCAGTCCTTAGGCCCTCAGTTCTTCTATTTTGTAACTAAGGGCTTCATCCCTGTGCATTCCTTAAGGCAATTTTAATAACACGTGTTTTGGCCTTCAGCCGTATTGTTTCTGAATTCTTTTAAGGGCATGTTTAAGTGTTTTAGCAAAATAACGTTTGTATTTTTGTGCAACTAACAGCAACTGATTTGGGTCCCTTTCCACAGCCTGATCCGCTCTGTCCTGCGAAAACAGATTTCAGAGGAGACAAAAAGAAAGGTGAAACATAAAGAGTGTGATGGAGATGATGACCATATTGGTCATAAAGGGTATTGTTATTACTTGGAACTCTTAACTTGACGTCGAAAGAGATGGCGCTGTGGACAGTGGATTTGTATGGGTGAAACGGCGGTTCAAATCCCCGTTCAGTCATCGAATTTAGTTTTCCCATGATTTCGTTAAATCTCTTAATACGAATGAGAGAATAATTTCTTTTAAAGGGTATCACCGATCCGACTGCCTGCCCTAACTTTCTCCATTTCGAGTTTGTGCTTAGTTTCAAATGACCACGTCGTCGACGGAACCTTAAGCACCTACATTTCATTATCCTTTCTTAACTTCCTGGTTTCAACGAAAATAACAATCAGCTGTTGTCTGATCCTTAATGAATTTGGAGTAGACTCTGGATAGCTAGTAGAAATTTCGTCCTGGGAGGTAGAACAATTGAAACACACAGCTTCCTGGTCTACATTCAATCAAGGGATTTCACGATGCCAGGCTGGATAGTCTAGTCAGATTACAGTACCTCGCCAAAGGAACATAGTAGTGTCTACATACTGTGGACATACAGCTAATGAGAGGAATCGAAATGCCACATTAACAGTGGTACATGGTCGAGTGAATAAGTTAAAAATCAGAACTGGGATCTTTCTATTTCAAATTAGTTTTGTAAATAACAACTGCCTTTTTCTTTGTGCAATGTATTTTATTTGTTCGAGACGCGTTACGACTTTAAGGCATCTGCAGTGGAGTGCACAATGATAGTTTTGTCTTGCTATGTGATGTTTGTAGATTATAAAACAGTTCGTCTAGTTTTTTACGTAAATAAGTTATTATTTACAGTTTTTTGTCTGGCGTCTGCGTTTCTTCTAATCTGGCGACATGCTGGAGGTCGCACTATAAGTTCACTTACGGAATATAATCGCATATCGTTCTAAAATCTACAAATATCGCATAGCAAGGAAAAAACTGTATCATTTTAGATTCCACTGAAAATGCCTTAAAGTAAAAGGCGGAACGTGTCTGGAACAAATAAAATAGATTGCAGCAAGAGAAAGGAGTTTTTTATTTACAAAACGAATATTTGTGTTTGGTGCGGATGATGGCCACACAAACAAACTTTATATTTCAGTTTGTCTGTTTCCTGTTAGTGTAAAATGCTGAAATTGACCGAATTTCAAGTCTTCAGAACTATCTTCCCAGTATGCCAATAACTGCCCAGATAGTCACGCAAGGGCAACGTCCTATGGAAGCAATAACAGCATTTAACAAGGCCATAACAGTGACAACTATACCACAGTACTGTTCGGAACCCGTAATCTGTGTGGAAATGTTAACCGGAACGCAGTTTCATCCTGCTTTCCATGTATTTTCAATTTAGTGATGAGATCGACGACTATCTGCTAAGACTGAAGGATATTAGTCACCTAGTCATCTAATCCATTCATGCATATGCGAAGACGGTGTTGTGGCGTATGCGCATGACTGACGACCGTGGAAGACAACTAGAAGAAGCCGTTACGGAACTCACCTCACAATCCGCCAACCAAAGCAGGGTCGGGGCACGTCAAATATTGACGTCACTCTAGCAAATACGGCAGTGGAGCGCTGTGTGAAAGGCTGGAGGTTGAGAGCGGGATGACAGCAGGTGAACACAGTATCATATACCATACCATCAATGGAAGGAAATCCAAGACGCCACAGAAAACGTGCGCACAAGGCCCAAATGTAAGAACTGATAAAGGTGTCTCGTGTCCGGGAAGTCCATCGCTGGGTGATAACACTGATGTTAATGCGCATGAGCTGACAGTGGCCATATATACAGCAATGGAGACATCGATACCTGACAGCTGAGATAATTCTAAAGGAGTACCTTACATCTGGGCCGAGGCGCTGCAACCTAAGAAGAAAGAGTCCGAAGGTTGCGTAGATACAATTATATTAAACAAGTTTGGAACAGTCATCTGCCCTGCTAATGGAAATATTGCTTCCTGACGATGGAGGAGGAGGCTAGACAGATGATCAGTGTAGGTTACGAAAAATGTTACGGGAAGACTGTTGTTGTTGTGATCCCCAGTTCGAAGACTGGTTTCATGCAGCTCTCCATGCTACTCTATCCTGTGCAAGCTTCTTCATCTGCGAGTAACTACTGCAACATACATCGTTCTTCTCAATCTGCTTAGTGTACTCATCTCTTGGTCTCCCTTTACGATATTTACCCCCCCCCCCCCCCTTACGTCTCTCTCCAGTACTAAATTGGTGAGCTCTTGGGATCTCAGAATGTGTCCAGCCAAACGATCCCTTCTTAGTCAGGCTGTGCCATAAATTTCTTTTCTCCGCATTCTATTCAGTACCTTCTCATTAATTACGTGATATACCTATCTAATCTTCAGCATTTTTCTGTAGCGTCACATTTCAGAAGTTTCTATTTTCTTCTTGTCTAAGCTACTTATCGCCCATGTTTCATTTCCATACATGGCTACACTCCTTGCAAATACTTTCAGAAAGGACTTCCTGACACTTAAATTTATACTCGTTGTTAACAAATTTCTCTTCTTCAGAAACGATTTCCTTGCCATTGTCAGTCTACATTTTACATCCTCTCTACTTCGACTATTAGCAGTTATTTTGCTGCCCAAATAGCAAAACTCGTCTATTATTTTAAGTGTCTCATTTCCTAATCGAATTCCCACAGCATCACCTGATTTAATTCGACTACATTCCATTATCTTCGTTTTGCTTTTGTTGATGTTCATCTTACATCCTCCTTTCAAAACACTGTCCATTCCGTTCAACTGCTCTTCCAGGTCCTTTGCTGTCTTCGAGAGTATTATGCCATCGACAACCCACAGACTTTTTAATTTCTTCTCCCTAGACTTTAATTCGTGCTGCAAATTAATCTATTGTTTCCTTTACTGCTTGTTCAATATAAAGACTGAATAACATCGGGCATAGACTACAACCTTATGTCACTCCCTTCAAAACACTGCTTCCCTTTCATGCCCGGCAACTCTTATAATTGCCATCTGGCTTCCGTATAAATTCTAAATAGGCTTTCGCTCCCTGTATTTTACCCCCGCCACCTTTAGAATTTGAAAGAGGGTATTCCAGTCAACATTTTCGAAAGCTTTTACTAAGCTCACAAATGCTATAAAAGTAGGTTTGCTTTCCTAAACGTATCTTCTAAGGACGAGGTAGTTGGTTGGTTGGTTGTTTGGGGAAGGAGACCAGACAGCGTGGTCATCGGTCTCATCGGAGTAGGGAAGGATGGGGAGGGAAGTCGGCCGTGCCCTTTCAGAGGAACCATCCCGGCATTTGCCTGGAGCGATTTAGGGAAATCACGGAAAACCTAAATCAGGATGGCCGGACGCGGGATTGAACCGTCGTCCTCCCGAATGCGAGTCCAGTGTCTAACCACTGCGCCACCTCGCTCGGTGGACGAGGTAGTATCGGTATTGCCTCGCATGTTCCTATATTCCTTAGGAACGCAAACTGACCTTCCGTGGGGTCTACTTCTATCAGTTTTTCGATTTTCTCTGAAGAATTCGTGTTAGTATTTTGCAACTGTGATTCATTAAACTGATAATTCCGTAATTGTCACATCTGTCAGCATCTGTTTTCTTTGAAACTGGAAGTAGTGTTTTCTTCTTGAAGTCTGAGGGTATTTCACCTGCCTCATACATCTTGCTCACCAGCTGGAAAGGTTTGTCATGGCTGGCTCTCCTAAGGCTGTCAGTAGTTCTAATGGAATGTTGTCTACTCCTGGGGCCTTGTTTCGACTTATGTCTTTCAGTGCTCTGTTAAATTCTGTGTGCAGTATCGTATCTCCCATCTTATCTTCATCTACTCGTCTTCCATTTCCATAATATTGCCCTCAAATACATCTCCCTCGTATAGACGCTCTATGTACTCCTTCCACCTTTCTGCTTTCCTTTCTTTGCTTAGGATTGGTTTTCCATCTGAAATCTTGGTATTCGCGAAGGTGGTTCTCTTTCTCCAGAGGCCTCTTTAATTTTCCTGTAGGTAGCATCTGTCTTTTCCCTAGTGGTATAAGCTTCCAAATTCTTGCATTTGTCCTCTAGCCATTCCTGCGTAGCCATTTTGCACTTGCTGTCAATCTCATTTTTCTCATTTTTTAGACGTTTGTATTCATTTTCGCCGGCTTCATTTATTCCTTTTTGATATTTCCTCCTTTCATCAATTAAATTCAGTATCTGTTGTTACCTAACGATTTCTACTAGCCCTCACCTTTTTGCCTACTTTATCCTTTGCTGCCATCACTATTTCATCTCGCAAAGACATCCATCCTTCTTCTAATATATTTCTTTCCCCTGTTCTTGTCAATCGTTCCCTAATGCTCACTCTGAAACTCCCTACGGTCTCTGGTTCTTTCAATTTATCCTGATACCATCTCCTTAAATTCCTACTATTTCGGAATTACTCCAGTTTTCATGTATTGTTCATGACCAATAAATTGTGGTCAGAGTTCACATCTACCCCTGAAAAGGCTTACAATTTAAAACCTGGTTCCAAAATCTCTGTCTTACCACTATATAATCAATCTCAAACCTTCCAGAGTGTCCAGGTATCTTCCACGTAAACAACCTTCTTTCATGACTCTTAAACCGAGTGCTAGCGATGATTAAATTATGCTCTGTGCAAAATTCATTCATTCCTTTCCCTCAGTCCATCTAATTACAGTCCCCCTTGACTATTAAATTATCGTCAACCTTAACTATCTGAATAATTTCTTTTATTTCATCATACATTTCTTCAATCTCGTCGTCATCTTCTCAGCTACTTGTCATATAAACTTGTGCTACTGTGGTGAGTGTGGGTTTCGTGTCTGTCTTGGCTACAATAACGCGTTACTATGCTGTTCATAGTAGCTCATCCGCGTTCCAATTATTTCAGTCATTATTAAGTCTACTTCTGCATTACCCCTATCCGATTTTTTATTTATAACCCTGTATTCACCTTACCAGAAGGCCTCTTCCTACTGCCACAGGACTTCACTAACTGCCTCTATACCTGTCTTTAATCTATCCATTTCCGTTCTTAAATTTTCTAACCTACCTGCCGAATTAAGGTTGGTTGGTTTTGAGGAAGGAGACCAGACAGCGAGGTCATCGGTCTCATCGGGTTAGGGAAGGACGGGGAAGGAAGTCGGCTGTGCCCTTTTTGAAAGGAACCATCCCGGCATTTGCCTGGAGCGATGTAGGGAAATCACGGAAAACCTAAATCAGGATGGCCGGACGCGGGATTGAACCGTCGTCCTCCCGAATGCGAGTCCAGTGTCTAACCACTGCGCCACCTCGCTCGGTCCCGAATTAAGGGCTTTGACATTCCACGTTCCGATCCATAGAATCCCTGTTTTGTTTCTCCTGATAACCACATCCTCCTGAGCATTCCCCGCCCGGAGATCCGAATGGGGGATTATTTTCCTGCAGAATACTTCACTTAAGAGGACGTCATCATCATTTAACCATTCAGCAGAGCTGCATGCCGACGGGAAAAATTATGGCTGTAGTTTTTCCTTGCTTTTAGCCATTTGCATTACAAGCACAGCAAGGTCGTTTTGATTGATGTTACAAGGTCATCCAGAATGTTGCCCTGCAACTACTGAAAAGGTTGCTGCCCCTCTTCAGGAACCACACGTTTGTCTGTTCTTTCAACAGATACCAGATACCCTTCCTTTGTAGTAGTACCAACTGTACAGCTATCTGTATCGCCGAGGCACGCAAGCCTCGTCACCAGCGGCAAGATCCATGATTATTGTGGGAGGGGGGGGGGGGGGGAGGTAGACTATAAAAACAATAAACTAAAACATAACTTCACACAAGAAGAACTTAGGAAAATAATTTTAAGACTGGAAAGGAAAAACTCTCCAGGATTGTACAGGATCCCTGCCGACGTAATACAAGCCGTTTGTGACCAATTAAATAGTTGCTTGCACGAAGTGTACAAAGAGTTTCTTACAGAGGGTCCCTGTATTGTGGAAGAACACTGAAATGATAATAATTACTAAAGGCCAAGATAAGGGTCCAATGATAACCAAATCAAACAGACCAATCTGTTTTTTGAACGTTCTCGCCAAGATATTTGAAAAATTGTAATACAAAAGATTACAAGATCACAGACTGTGCAGGCAACGAGCCCTCACTAGGAAAGCTTTAGAAGAGCCAAGCCAACTGAATACCCAGTTAACAAGTTTGTTTCGCTAGCGACAGATACTCACACCACGTACGCTTTAGCGATGATGATTGATATTGTAGGCGCTTTCGATAACATATGACGGCCCTCTTTCTTTGGTCGCCTTAGGGATTTGAGGTGTCCATAAAGGCTGTACAACTACCTGATAGATTATTGCCACCGGCGACATGCCAAGGTGAGAAAACAACGAAGAAATCACAAAAGGCTGTCCACTACGCTCAGTGCGTGATCTGGAATTTTGGGGTGTAACACTGGAGCCCATACTACAGAAGTTACACGACAGAGGTAACATAAGCGAACTGGTAGCATTTGCAGATCACGTGTTGTTCGTTGTAAGTGGAACCTCCAGAGGAATTATAGTACACAAATGTAATGCGGTGTTCCACGAACTTGAGGGCTGGTGTGGAAATGTTAAATAGTCACGAGTACCTCACAAAACCCTGCTGAAAGGGAACCTACTAAGAAACCCTAAAATAAATTGATGTAACAATTAGGAGAAGCGCAGTAACAAGGTACGTAGGGGTATTTTTGGATGAACATCGTAATTTTGCACATCATATAGAGGAAGCAGGCAGAGAAGCGACAAACGTTATAAATGAAATTATAATCATTGCAAATTGGCGATTTCGGCTCTCCTTGGAAATAGAGTACACCACCAATCTACACTGAAGAGCCAAAGAAATGGTACACCTGTGTAATATTATGTAGGACCCCCGCGAGCACGCAGAAGTTCCGCAAAATAACATATCATGGAGTCGACTATTGTCTGAAATAGTGCTGGAGGGAGCTGACCCCATGAATCCTGCAGGGCTGTCCGTAAATCCGTAAGAGTACTAACGGGTCGAGCTCTATTCTGATCAGCATGTTGCTATGCTTCCCAGATATACTCAATAATGTTTGTCTGTGGAGTTTGGTGGCTAGCGGAAGTGTTTAAATTCGGAAGAGTGTTGCTGGAGGCACTTTGTATCAATTCTGGACGTGCAGTGTGTCTCATTGTCCCGCTGGAATTGCCTAAGTACGTCGGAATGCACGAATGGATACAGGCAATCAGACAGGATGCTTACTTACGTACGTGTCACCTGTCAGCGTCTATCTAGACCTATCAGGGGTCCCATATCATTCCAACTGCACACGCCCTACACTATTACAGAGCCTCTACTAGCTTGAACAGTCCCCTGCTTACATGCAGGGTCCAAGGATTCGTGAAGCGGTCTTCATATCCGTACACGTATATCCGCTTGATACAGTTCGAAATGAGACTCGTCCGACCAGGCAACATGATCCTGTCATCAACAGTCCAATGTTGGTGTCGACGGGACCAGGCAAGGCGTAAAGCTTTGTGTCGTGCACTCATGAAGGGTACACGAATGGGCCTTCGGCTCCGAAAGCTCATATCAATTATGTTCCGTTGAATGGTTCGCACGCTGAGGCTTGTTGATGGTCCAGCATTGAAATCTGCAGCAACCTGCGGAAGGTTGCACTTCTGTCACGTTGAACGATTCTCTTCAGTCGTCGTTGGTCCCGTTCTTTCCGGCCTCAGCGATATCAAAGATTTGATGTTTTACCGGATTCCTTACATTCAAGGTACACTCGTGAAATGGTCATACGGGAAAATTCCCACTTCATCGTTACCTCGAAGATGCTCTGTCCCGTCGCTTGTCGCCGACTATAACACCACCAGAGGTGGTGCAACGTCGCACTGACAAGTGGGCTCATGCTGTCATGTGCATCGTAAAGGTGACTTATTTTTGTATTCACCGAAATAACATACCCTCTCAACCCGTGAAGTATGATATTCTTTCTACCTCCCCTTCAAGGTGTAGCACCGACCGTCACTTTTCTGTCAGCCAGTGTGTATAATGAGAGCATCAATTTATTTTGTTTTTACTGGAAAGTATGAGGTGAAGTGGAGTTAAAGAGAGGTGAATTGGAAAATCGGAAGAAATAGAGAGTTTAACATCAACGGTCAAGTCCTTAAAATTAATTCATGTCTCTTCTTGCTGAAAGGCATTATCAATAACGAAAGGTAAACGGCAGTCCGTTTTTTTTTTTCGGATATAATAGAGAAGATAGAAACAGTTGAGTACTTAGTATGCAACTTGAAAATCACACTAGTGATGGTTTTTGTAACATCGAGACACTAAAACTGGTGGATGGGTTTTGGTATCTGGGCAGCAAAATAACTCATGACCGAAGTTGAGAGAATGTAAAATGCAGACTGGAATTTTTAAGACCTAACCTCAATTTAAGTGTTAGGAAATATTTTACGAAGGTGTTTGTCTTTAGTGTAGCCTTGTATGGAAGCGAAACATGGACGATAAGCAGTCCAGACAAAAGGAAAATAGGAGTTTTTGGGATGTGCTGTAGAAGAATGCTACAGATTAGGTGAGTAGGCTGAGTAAATAATGAGTAAGCGCTGAATCGAATTGGGGAAATGTGAGACACAATTTGATGAAAAGAAGGGATCAATTGTTAGGACATATTATGTGGCATCAAGGAATCGTCAGTTTGATAATAGACAGAAGGGTGAGGGACAAGAATTGTAGCGGAAGACAAATGAATGAATACAGAAGCAGGTTGTAATGCGTGTAGGTAGAAGTAGTTACTCAGAGATGAAGAGGCTTACACAGAATAGATTAGCGTGGAAACCTTTCGATTTATACTCTGCCACTTTACCACTTTGTCAAGCAGAGCCTCTTTACAACCCCTTCCAGCCCGTCCTAGCTCTCTCCAGTTGTGTACTGATTGGGGAGCTTATTCGCTGTAGTTCTTTTTTCCTGATAAACTACTTTAGTTCTCAATATTTTATCACCTTTCTAATGTCCATGTTTTTACCATATTTTAATTTTAAAAAATACGAGTAATAGACATCTTCGTGGGACAATTTAAAACGTCATACTCAGAGTAAAACTCAAATCTTTCTTCTTTTTGGAGTGATAATTTATCCTAAAAGAAATGAAAAGCGGTTTTTCTTCAAGAAAAATAAATTAAAATGTTCTTCAATTAGAACGATGGGCTACATTTATGTCGGATAACCACGGAGCCACAGAGCATTATTGTCGCCTTCCATTGTAATCTAGGTTTCCGATATGAAGGTTCCTCACAGTCGACATTATTCGTTAATCAAAAGTATCACTGTTTCCTACGATATCGACTATAATTACTTTAGGTGCGTCGGTATTACACTATCAAATTTCTTTGGCAAATATTTGATCAAAGATGTGATCAAATATTCGTCAAATATATTTGAAAAAGATCTTTGACGTGGCGCTAAAAGGGGGTATTCCACTCTCATCATATTTTTCGTCAAATTTCAAGATGGCTGACAACTACTTGTTATTAACCGCAGTAGTTGCATGTACCACAATTGCACTGTGTGCCCATGCGGAAGAGAAGCGGGAGAAAAACAGGAAACGTTCCTGGGCGAAGCAGAGGGTTTTACGACGACACGATAAAAGCGTTCAACAAAACTTGTTACGTGAGCTTATAGTGGAGGACGTCAAGTCATCAATTACTTAAGAATGGATGAGCATATATTTCTGTATGTGCTCAATGAAGTGTATCGTCATATCACAAAGCGGAATACTCACTCAAGAACTGCTGTATGTGCAGAAGACAGGCTACTGTAAGATTCCTTTCGACAAGAGAGTTAGGTTAGGATATGTTAGGTAAGGTCAGGTCAGGTCAGGTCTCCAATCTTCTTAATCTATTTTTGTATTCAGGGTGCCTCACGTTGTAAAGCGCCTCATCAGCTTATACATCTCTATTAATTTTGTCCCCCCTGCGGGTCCGGGGTAAGAATAGGCCCGAGGTATTCCTGCCTGTCGTAAGAGGCGACTAAAACGAGTTTCAACCGTTTCGGCCTTCCATGTGATGGTCCCCCTTGGGGTTTGACCTCCATTTTTCAAAATTCTACAGAAGTACGAGCCTTTTGGGGAAGGACACCTTACGTGGTGTACCACTGGTCCTAAGTGCACTAAGACCTTGGCACTCAGCATTGCACCGGCGTTGTAACCATACCCACTATTCCTCAAATTGGGCCTAAACGCCTGATGGGTTGTCCAAGTTACGCCCATAGTGCATCTCCATCTGCACCAGCGATCATGATGGACTTTCCATGGCACCAGAAATCCAGCACGGTAGCCAGCCCGTTGTGGTGGGGTCGTCATGTACCCTCTAGGTTGTAGCCCCCTGACAACACAGGGATCGTACTGCCGATACCTGAGCTGCACCCTCCCCACGTCGGCCAAGGAGTAGATGCCCGTCTCCTTGGGGCATCAGGACTCCCGGCAATGGTCATCCTGCCAGGTGGCCTTTGCTGCGGCTGGGTGGCGCCCGTGGGGAGAGCCCCTGGTCGGAGCGGGTGGTATCGGGGCAGACGTTTCGCAGATGAAACATCAACACGTATCAGGTCGCTCTGCGGCCGAGTCTTTCAAAAGAAAAGGTACCGTTTCTAGTTCTGGTTCTCTTGCCCTTTCCCCCTTGGCCACTCCATGGGAGGAGGGACAGGCCCGCCGGCTTGGGGCGAAGTACTTCCCCCGCTATTTGGTCTGTTCTCGAACCGATGGGGGGACATTCGCCACCTCCAAGCCCATGTTCTTTGTTCAGCACATTGAGGACATCTTTGGGGAAATCGAGGCTCTCAGCAAGATGCGTTCAGGGTCTGTTCTTATCAAGACAACCTCCGCCACACAGTCGGCGGCGCTCCAGGCGTGCGACCGCCTAGGGGACATCCCAGTATCCATTGTCCCACATCTGGCACTAAATAGAACGCAGGGGGGTATTTTTCATCGTGACCTCCTGCTACAATCTGATGAGGAGCTCAAGGCCAACCTGGAGAGCCGAGGCGTGCATTTCGTCCGGCGAGTCCAGCGCGGCCCCAAAGACCGTCGCATCGACACTGGGGCCTTTATCCTCGCCTTCGAGGGGGACGTTCTCCCGGAGAAGGTAAAGGTGATGTGCTACCGGTCTGACGTGCGACCTTACGTCCCGCCTCCTATGCGCTGTTTTAGGTGTTTGCACTTTGGGCACATGTCGTCACGGTGTGAGGCTGAGCCCCTTTGTGGCGATTGTGGACGTCCTCTTCGTGAGGAACATACATGCACCCCACCACCTCGGTGCATTAATTGTCCTGGCGTCCACTCGCCTAGATCCTCAGATTGCCCCGCATATCAGAAGGAGAAGAAGATACAAGAACTCAAAACTTTGGATCGGCTCTCTTATTCTGAGGCCAGGAAGAAGTATGACCGCCTCCATCCCGTGCCATTGACCACTTCGTTTGCCTCAGTTGTGTCCACTCCTTCCGTGGTATCCTCACCCCTATCCTGTCCCCCCTCCGCCTCCTCCGCCCATCAGGGGGCTCTGCCTCCGCCTCCCAAATCCCTCCCTTCCAAATCCTCCTCTCCCGTGGCCCCCACCCCCTCTGCCCCAGGAGCCACCCTTCCTCCTCCTCCTGCCCCCACGCCACCTGAGAAGCGATCCTCTTCTCAGGCGTCCATCGGGGAAACGTTCCGGACCCCAGCTTCCGAGGTCCGGCGTTCCAAAACGGACCCCGCGCATGAGGACCTTCTTCGGGTCCAGCCCACCATCCCTGTGCCTCCTCGGCCTTCCAAGAAGAAGTCTCTATCCCCCTCTCCACCCCGGCGCGTTTCGTCTGACGCTCCATCCGTGAGTCGCTGCTCCCGGCCGTCCTCAGTTTCGCCGGGACGCTCTGCTGCCAGGCGCTCAGCTGTCCTTTCGTCGGCAAACGATGCTGCCCCTCCTACACAACCAGGGACAGCGGCCGCAGCTGGCGACGAGTCGATGGAACCGGATCCGCCTCCCGTCGGTTGTAGCGTTGTTCCCTCGCAACCTGGCCCTCCACGGCCGTCGAGGTGACCAGCTCTTCCCCCGTCTCGTTCCCCCAACTTTTTGACTAGCGATGGCGTTGTTTCATTGGAACATAAGAGGTATTCGATCTAATCGGGAGGAATTACAACTGCTGCTCCGCCTGCACTGTCCGCTCGTCCTTGGTCTCCAGGAAACCAAGTTGCGCCCGACTGACCGTATTGCCTTTACCCACTATACCTCGGAGCGGTATGACCTCACCCCTGTGGACGGTGTCTCAGCTCATGGTGGGGTCATGTTGCTCATTCGGGACGATGTCTCTCCCATCCCATTGACCACCCCACTTCAAGCAATAGCTGTCCGCATTACTCTTTCTGCTTTTACTTTTTCAGTTTGTACCATCTACACTCCACCGTCATCTGCTGTTAGTCGGGCTGACATGATGCACCTGGTCGTTCAGCTTCCCCCGCCGTTTTTGTTGTTTGGCGACTTCAATGCCCATCATCCCCTTTGGGGCTCTCCTGCATCCTGTCAAAGAGGCTCACTCTTGGCGGATGTCTTCAACCATCTCAATCTTGTCTGCCTCAATACTGGCGCCCCGACTTTCCTCTCGGACTCTACTCATACCTACTCCCACTTGGACCTCTCGTTCTGTTCTACCACTCTTGCCCGTCGGTTCGAGTGGTATGTCCTTTCTGACACCTATTCGAGCGACCACTTCCCCTGTGTCGTTCGTCTCCTGCACCACACCCCATCCCCACGTCCTTCGAGCTGGAACATACTGAAAGCTGACTGGGGACTTTACTCCTCCCTGGCGACCTTTCCGGACCACGATTTTCCCAGTTGTGACAGTCAGGTCGGATACCTCACGGCTGTTATCATCAATGCTGCCGAACGTTCCATTCCTCGTACTACTTCTTCTTCACGTCGCGTTTCCGTCCCCTGGTGGAACGAGGCTTGTAGGGACGCTATCCGTGCTCGACGACGTGCTTTACGCACCTTTCGCCGCCATCCTACGTTGGCGAATTGTATTGAATACAAACGACTCCGAGCGCAATGCCGTAGAGTCATCAAAGACAGCAAAAAAGCTTGTTGGGCCTCTTTCACCAACTCCTTTAACAGTTTTACTCCCTCTTCCGTCGTTTGGGGTAGCCTGCGCCGGCTGTCGGGCATTAAGGCCCACTCCTCGGTACCTGGCCTGACCTCAGGTAATGAGGTCCTTGTTGATCCTGTGGCTGTCTCCAACGCCTTTGGCCGCTTTTTCGCGGAGGTTTCAAGCTCCGCCCATTACCATCCTGCCTTCCTTCCCAGGAAAGAGGCAGAAGAGGCACGGCGACCTTCCTTCCACTCGCTGAATCTGGAAACTTATAATGCCCCCTTTACTATGCGGGAACTCGAACGTGCGCTTGCACTGTCCCGGTCCTCTGCTCCGGGGCCAGATGCCATTCACGTTCAGATGCTGGCACACCTTTCTCCGGCGGGCAAAAGCTTCCTTCTTCGTACCTACAATCGCGTCTGGTCCAAAGGTCAAGTCCCCATGCGTTGGCGTGACGCCGTTGTTGTTCCTATACCCAAACCCGGGAAGGATAGACACCTTCCTTCTAGTTACCGCCCCATTTCTCTTACAAGCTGTGTCTGTAAGGTGATGGAGCGCATGGTTAATGCTCGGTTAGTCTGGATTCTTGAATCTCGACGGCTACTTACTAATGTCCAATGCGGCTTTCGTCGCCGCCGCTCCGCTGTTGACCACCTTGTGACCTTGTCGACAGTCATCATGAACAACTTTTTGCGAAGGCGCCAAACGGTAGCCGTGTTCTTCGACTTGGAGAAGGCTTAAGATACCTGTTGGAGAGGAGGTATCCTCCGCACTATGCACAGGTGGGGCCTACGCGGTCGCCTGCCCCTTTTTATTGATTCCTTTTTAACGGATCGAAAGTTTAGGGTACGTGTGGGTTCCGTATTGTCCGACGTCTTCCTCCAGGAGAACGGAGTGCCTCAGGGCTCCGTCTTGAGCGTAGCCCTTTTTGCCATCGCGATCAATCCAATTATGGATTGCATTCCACCTAATGTCTCAGGCTCTCTCTTTGTCGATGACTTCGCGATCTACTGCAGTGACCAGAGAACATGCCTCCTGGAGCGCTGCCTTCAGCGTTGTCTAGACAGCCTCTACTCATGGAGCGTGGCAAATGGCTTCCGGTTCTCTGAAGAGAAGACGGTTTGTATCAACTTTTGGCGATATAAAGCGTTCCTTCCGCCATCCTTACATCTCGGTCCCGTTGTTCTCCCATTCGTAGCACAACTAAGTTTCTAGGGTTCACGTTGGACAGGAAACTGTGTTGGTCTCCACATGTCTCTTCTTTGGCGGCCCGCTGTACACGTTCCCTTAATGTCCTCAGAGTTCTTAGCGGTTCATCTTGGGGAGCGGATCGCACTGTCCTGCTTCGCTTGTATCGGTCCATAGTCCGATCGAAGCTGGATTATGGGAGCTTCGTCTACTCGTCCGCTCGGCCATCCCTCTTACGCCGGCTCAACTCCATCCACCATCGGGGGATACGTCTTGCGACCGGAGCCTTCTACACTAGTCCTGTCGAGAGTCTTTATGCTGAAGCTGCCGAGTTACCATTGACCTACCGGCGCGACGTACTGCTGTGTCGGTATGCCTGCCGGCTGTTGTCTATGCCCGACCACCCCTCTTACAAGTCCTTCTTCGCCGATTCTCTCGACCGTCAGTACGGGTTGTATGTGTCTGCCCTGCTGCCCCCCCCCCCCCCCCCCCGGAGTCCGCTTCCGTCGCCTGCTTCGACAATTGGATTTTGCCCTCCCTACCACCTTCAGAGAGGGTGAGAGCCCGACACCACCTTGGCTCCAGGCTCCGGTTCGTATTTATCTCGACCTCAGCTCACTCCCGAAGGAGGGTACTCCGGCTGCAGTGTATTGCTCACGGTTTGTCGAACTTCGTGCTCGACTTGCTGGTCACACCTTTATTTACACCGATGGCTCCAAAACTGACGATGGTGTCGGCTGTGCCTTTGTCGTCGGGGCCGCCACCTTTAAATACCGGCTCCTCGACCAATGTTCCAGCTTTACGGCCGAGCTTTTTGCTCTCCATCAGGCCGTTCAGTATGCCCGCCGCCACCGCCATTCATCGTATGTACTCTGCTCTGACTCATTCAGTGCTCTTCAGAGCCTTGGAGCTCCCTATCCGGTCCATCCCTTGATTCAACGGATACTGCAGTCCCTCTATTCTTTCGCTGATAATGGTGGTTCTGTCAGCTTTCTGTGGGTTCCCGGACATGTAGGAGTGCCTGGGAATGAGGCTGCGGATGCTGCAGCCAAGGCTGCAGTCCTCCTGCCTCGGCCAGCCTCCCATTGTGTCCCGTCATCTGACGTTCGTGGGGATGTATGTAAGAGGCTTGTGTCGTTGTGGTGGGATGCTTGGTCATCCCTCCAAGGAAACAAGCTACGGGCAGTAAAACCGCTCCCAACTGCTTGGACAACATCCTCCCGACCATCTCGGCGCGAGGAGGTCCTTCTGACCAGGTTGCGGATTGGGCATTGCCGGTTTAGCCACCGCTACCTGCTCTCCGGTGACCCAGCCCCGCAGTGCCCTTGTGGTCAGGCATTAACAGTGCGCCATGTTTTATAGTCGTGTCCCCGTTTTAGTCAATTTCGTGTTGTCCTGTCCCTGCCATCTACTTTACCGGATGTTTTAGCTGATGACGCTCGAGCAGCTGCTCGTATTCTGCGTTTTATAACTTTAACTGGCTTGTCCAAAGACATTTAACCTTTTTACTTATTTTATCTGCATATTTGTCAGGTCCTTCTGGTGTCCCACCATCCCCTTAAGTTTTACCAGATTCCATGTGCTCTCACAACAGTGACTGGGCGCTAATGACCTCAGCAGTTGAGCGCCCTTAAACCCAAACAAAAAAAAATATATTAATTTTGTAGTTGTCGGTGCACACCATTTGTATTTGCCGGCAATGTTTAAAAAACAATACAGATGACACAACGCAGCGGCGATGCTAGCGCTCCACGTGGTAACATGTCACATTGCAGTGAACAGAAGACAAGCGACTTCTTTGATCAAATCTGCAGCGAGGCCCTAGATTTGTTCAAATATTTGACAACATTTGACAAAGTTCCCTACTACGCCATCAAATTTCTTTGACAAAGATACTGGACAAAGAAATTTAATAGTGTAATACCTGCCTTACTTCGGTGTATACACATCAATATGAACCGATTGTTACGTTGAGTAGTTCCTCTCTGAGACCTAAGAAAAATTTCAGTGTAACTGGTATAATTCCTTAAACGTATGTCAGCTTTTTCAGGTCTGGTGGCATAGTTGAAAAATTTTCTTCCTTATTACTGGCTTAAGCAGCCTAAATGGCTGTCATCTCCTTTCCCGTTACTGTCCCTCGCCTGTTCTATCGAAGCTGAGAAATACAAATCGTTCACTCTTCTCTAAAGAAGGGACAAACTTTCAAATAATAGTTGAACTCTTAAAGAAATATTTATGACAAAGGGAGATATCATACCGTTGGTAGTACGGATGCTCCTCTCAGTGCGAAATTATTGGCCAGAGATACGACGGGGTACTGCGAGGTCCTTCGCTTTATAAATTAAAGTGCTGTTGTGTAGTTGAAAAAAAATTATTTATTCAACATATTCCTCCTTGAGCCCAACACATTTATGACATCTTTGTTCCATCTTCTTTAGATTTTGATACTGCTGTAAACCACTTAACTGGGACCTTTCTGGCTTCCTTAATGTCCAGAAATAATCTTCCTAAGAGATGTTTTTTGAGTTTTGAAAACAGATAGGGCTAAGTCAGTTGATCGTAGCAGATGTTTGAGGATTTCAAAGTGAAGATCTGTTGATTTTTGCTGCGTGATAGCCGTGTTGTGAGGAGGGTCATTGTATTGCAGAAACAAGACTGCTTTTCTCAAATTTCCTCGACGTTTGAAGAGCAGTTGTTGCTTCAGTTTGCCGAGAACTTCAGCACAGTACCTTGCCTTGATGGTTTTACCATGCCGTAGGTAATCACTAAGTAGGACCCCATCTTTATCACAAAAGACGGTTATGAACAACTTGTCTGTTGATATTTGAGTTTTGAACTTCTTTGGGCGTGGAGAACCACTGTGTTTCCATTCTTTGGACTGTTCTTTGGTCTCTGGATCATAAGTGTATATGCATATTTCATCCATGGTGACGAGATGATTGAAACATTCCACACCATCCAGCTAAAACTGGACCTAAATGGACTGTGAAGCAACCACTCGTTCACGCTTTTGGTCTGCACTGAGACATTTGGAAACCCGTTTGGCTGAGAGCTTTCTCGTGTCCAAAATCTCGTGGGCAATGTGACCCACACATCCTCGGTATATGCCTAGGATCTTTGCTATCCTCCGATCATTCAGCATCGGGGTATGAACAACACCCACTATTTTGGAAACTATGGCTTGAGTTGGCCCTCCAGGTAGCTCTTTATCGTCAGTGCTGAAATGCCCTATTTTAAATGTAGCAACCCAATTCTTGATATTGGAGTAGAACGGCAGTAATGTACCACACATACCATCGGTAGCTCTTTATCGTCAGTGCTGAAATGCCCTATTTTAAATGTAGCAACCCAATTCTTGACATTGGAGTAAAATGACAGTAAGGTACCACACATACCATCATAAATTTGTTTGGCCGTTTTCCCTTTTAAAGAAAGATACTTAATGACAGCATGACCCTCTTTCACTGTGAATTCTCTATTTTCTTGCACAGCGTTCACTTCTAACACGCACAGAAAAATAAAAATCAATGTTACTCTTATACAATCACCATCAAATATAATGTAAAGGACAAGGTTTATTGCGAAAACTCCAGAATTAATCCATATCAGGTGTAACTAGGAAAATCAAGAATTTATCACCCCTCCCTTGTACTGGGTCTTAAAGAACTGTTGCTGATAAAATGCGGCATATTCTTCTACGGAAACTTTAAAATATGATATCTGTGAATCGATATACACCGGACTTGAATCTTTTTGTACTGATGCAAAGGTTACCAGGAAGACCTGAACAGATCGACACTTCGTGTAGAGATCTTCGGTTTACGTAAATAAGTGGAACTTATTGTACAGAAATAGGCAGACAGATTACAGTGACTATCATAAAACATCTAGAAGTATATATCCCGAGCGATGTGAAGTGGAACGATCACATGAAATCAGTTGTAGGAAAAACAGTTGCTAAGCTTTCACTGGAAAAATTCATTGGACACACATTTTTCCCTGAAAGAAGTAGTTGAGAAACACGGACGGATTCTCCAGAGATCACAGGTTCGTTCAGCAAAGCCGTCGTCACACGGGACGAGGCAGCTGATGTGGACGCGGACGAGGCGCGGCGCCGTCGCACACGATACGAGCTTGTTAACGAGATTTTGCACTCTCCAGTGCGAAATGTCGGGTTTATTTCGCTCGAAAATCACATTTTGTTTGCGAAAGTTGGAGTGTGTAAAATCCCTACATTAGCTCTATTAAAACGCACTTCCCCTCCCTTGTATACATGCTAGTCATGTTGTTCTGTCTTTAATACATATAAATAAAAACTTCAGTATCCATGAACGTGTAATAGACATTTTCAATAAAAGGAAACTCCTTTGGCGACAAAAAACCCATTTTCTTGTAGTTGCTAAGACTGAATTGCGATATTTTCATTAACTGTAAAGCAACTACGAACAGTATGGCCACACAAATGAAGAATTCAGAAAGTATCCATATATGTCCGTCCAGTCAGTGAGGCCATTAGCTTATACAAGTTCACAAAATCCAACAAACTCAATCCTGACAGAGATCGTACTTATTTACATAACATCAAACATTACTCAAATTATTTCAATTAATTTAATAAGAAAGACTAACAAAGTTTAAAAAAAAGGCAAAGTCGAAAAAAGTATCTAGTTACAACTGGACGCAAACCCACTACCCACTGCTTCAAAATGTCGTGCTACTTCCAACTACACTACACTGAAGTCGTGCAAGGCGTGACTCTTATCTCACGCTCTTCTGAAGACTTTAATCGCTGATATGTTTTAATTGGCATTTAATTACAACAAATCCCTTCAAAGACGATACACTTTTAATGAACCTTCAATTTGCCGTTACCTTAAGAAGCTGTACTTTCATAACACGCCAGTTATAACACGAGAATAAGTAAATAACTAAATTCTAATCCCAAATACGTCATTTCCTGTCAATTTATCACAATAAATCGTACCAATACCGATGTGCTCTCGAGAGGCTGAGTTTGCTGGCGCTTAGAAACAGCACATATTCATGGGGTGTACGTTATAACATAAAACCCACCAAATTGGGCTTCAGCTGAACACTATGAATACAGTACGACATATTGCAAGTTCTGCTTGTGACATAGAAAGCGCTCCTGCTTCTTATTGGTCCAGCTTTACGTGTCATGTTGCTGAAATATCGCTGAACTTATTTTGTGTGCCGGCCGCTGGTGGCCGAGCGGTTCTGGCGCTACAGTCTGGAACTGCGCGACCGCTACGGTCGCAGGTTCGAATCCTGCCTCGGGCATGGATGTGTGTGTTGTCCTTAGTTAGGTTTAAGTAGTTCTAAGTTCTAGGGGACTTATGACCTCAGCAGTTGAGTCCCATAGTGCTGAGAGCCATTTTATTTTGTTTCACATGGCGAAATGGCTCCTCAACATAACATATTGGAAAGTGATGACACAGAACTCGTAGAGGACCGTACCAGCGTTAGCTAACTCGTCCCTTGTGACGACGGCTTGAGCGCGAGAGCACTACAAAGATGCTGAGCGAATTCAAGGAGCAGTCGCTACAAAACAGACGACGTCCATCGCGGGGAGTTGTAGTATTTAAGTTTCGAGACGAGTCAGACAACAAATCACTTCCACGTAAATTCAGGGAAATGATGTTGGTGGGAAAATCAGAGAAAGCGGAGCTGATACGGAGGTTTACAGTCTTCTCGCCACGCACATTTCACGACTGGAGCAGGAAAGATGAGAAATGATAGTCCAACCGAAAGTATGCTCTCCAAAAATTGTGAAGTGACCTCAAGTGTATGCATGTAGATGTAAATTTTACTGTTGTCAGGGTGGCACACATTAACAATCATTTCTTTCCTCCTTTTTCCGACATTTCGCTGCTGGCAGTGAGTAGCTCACTGTCTGCAACGTGCCCTATGTTTCGGTCAGCGGCCTGATCGTGCTCACCTTCTGCTGGAGGTCCGGCCCCGGTCGCTGAGTGGTCAGCGTGACAGATTGTCAATCCTAAGGTCCCGGGTTCGATTCCCGGCTGGGTCGGAGATTTTCTCCGCTCAGGTACTGGGTGTTCTGTTGTCCTAATCATCATCATTTCATCCTCATCGCCGCGCAGGTCGCCGAAGTGGCGTCAACTCGAAAGACCTGCACCAGGCGAACGGTCTACCCGACGGGAGGCCCTCGCCACGCGATACTTCACTTCACTTCTGCTGGAGGACTGTCTCGCAGATACTGACGCACTTAGTGCCATAACTAAATAATTTACAATGTTGCAACTGAGAGTTAAAAGATTAAGGCCGGATGGAGAAGATGATCTCCATAAAGACATAGCTGAGGAGGATGCACCGCGAAATCTTCCAGTATGATAGTTTCTTGCTCAACGTTGAGACTAGGCGAATCCTTTTTTATCATCTAGTCCGTACGCGTGCTGCCTTCTGACACTTCTATGAATGACATCTCTTCTTTGGGAGTCTCTCATTCCCGACAGACAACAGCCTCCCCAATTGGCTACGGGGATACACAGCCCCTCCGTCACGTCAGCAGGCAAACGTGCGATTTTTTGTGGGCAGCCCTGTGCCCGGGCGTTTCCCGTTGCCTTTCATATCCGCAACCCTGTGGAGCCCGGCGGCGTTTTATTTTCTCTCTTCTTTTTGCGTGACCCCGATTCCGCAAAGCGACAACCCCTTATACCTGCAGGGGTCCGACCCGGGGCGTCATTAGCAGGGTCCTTCACCCCGCGCGCACAATGCGGCCAGCCCTTCCACCCCGCGTACCCGGCCTTGAACCCTCTCGGTCACCGCGCCCTACGCCCTACGGCCCAGCCGTACAAAAAGGATAGACTGGCGCACTACACAACGACGGACTTCCTCGAATTTTCAAAACACTTCGTTGTATCCTTCTGGGTTGCGTTAGATGTATTGTGAGGTCTTCTGTCTCACTCTACGTCAGGCATACGACCATCAATATGTATTACGCTATAAAGAATCTGGATTAAATCACCAGAGAAGAAAGATACATCTAGATAGAAAGTACGTTAATAATAAAGCTAATGACAAAAATTATTCAGTGAGCATTAACTTTGCCGAAGCAAACACTATATTTGATACATATTGGCACTTGTTAACACGCCTTAACATTGAATTACGAGCCGAACCAAAGCTTAGGAAGGCGTAGACAGACGAACTGTATAACGTAAGTCCGTCCATCAGGTCTGCTCTCCAGTTGACTCTCATTAGCAAATGTAGTAGGTTTATTGCTTTTTCGTGATTTTCAGGAGGACATTTAACGTGTACATTTCATCGGTTCTTCTTTCCAGAGAAAAGGCCTAGATATTTTAACACTGTTTGGGCCTGATAGTCATACGGTGCTACGAGGGTCACTCCAAAAGAAATGCACACTATTTTTTGTAAAAATACAGTTTTCATTCTGCATGTGTGAAAGTTTCACAGTGTAGATACATCCTTCCCGCTTGTTTTCAAACTTAATTCAACTTGTTCCCATGAGTGGCGCCGTCACAGCATGTCTTCAAGATGGCTGCTACACTAGACGTTCGTCAGAAGCAACGTGCTCTCATAGAATTCCTGTGCTGTGAAAACGAGACAGTGGGAAACATCCACAAGAGGTTGAGAAAGGTGTATGGAGATGCTGCTGTTTATCGCAGTACAGTTAGTCGGTGGGCAAGCAGGTTACGTGATGAAAGCGGGCACGGCAATATTGAGGATTGTCCTCGCAGCGGCAGGCCTCGTACTGCACATACTTCAGACAATGTGCAGAGAGTTAACGAATTGGTGACTGCTGACAGACGCATCACAGTGAACGAGTTGTCACGCTACGTTGGGATAGGGGAAGGAATTGTTTGCAGAATACTGAAAGTGTTGGCGTTAAAAAAAGGCTTGTGCCAGGTGGGTTCCCAGGATGTTGACAGTGGCTCACAAAGAAACAAGAAAAATGGTATGCAGCGAACTTCTGGAACAGTACGAGAATGGTGGAGATGAATTTCTTGGAAGAATTGTGACAGGTGATGAAACATGGCTCCATCATTTTTCACCAGAGACGAAGAGGCAATCAATGTAGTGGCATCATGCAAATTCACCCAAGAAAAAGAAATTCAAAACCACACCTTCTGCTGGAAAAGTTATGGCTACGGTGTTTTTCGATTCCGAAGGAGTCTTGCTTGTGGACGTCATGCCAAGTGGAACCACCATAAATTCTGATGCATATGTGACGACACTGAAGAAACTTCAAGCTCGACTGAGTCGTGTTCGACCACATCGGCAAAAGCAGGATGTTTTGCTGTTGCACGACAATGCACGGCCACATGTCAGTCCGGAAGCGATCACAAAACTCGGATGGGCAACACTGAAACACCCTCCTTACAGTTCTGACCTGTCTCCATGTGACTATCATCTCCTTGGGAAACTGAAAGACTCTCTTCGTGGAACAAGGTTTGAAGATGATGACTCCCTTGTGCACGCTGCCAAACAGTGGCTCCAACAGGTTGGTACAGAATTTTACCGTGCGGGTATACAGGCGCTGGCTCCAATATGGCTTAAGGCAGTTGAGAGGGATGGAAATTATGTGGAGAAATGAAAATATTGCTTCTAAACGATGTACCTACACACTCTAAAACTTTCAGACATGTAGAATAAAAGATGGATTTTGAAAGAAAATAGTAAACATTTCTTTTGGAGTGACCCTCGTAGTTTCAAAGTGTACATGTTAAGTGGTAAATATGACTGCTGAAAAACTTTAAATGTGAACATTCAAATTATTTAAATGTAAGCCCATCTTGGGTTCAGGATCGTAGGACGACGGCTGGTCGATGAAATATAATAATATTGTACCAACACGTGGTATTTGATATCGTTTTACTAGGCAACCAGTTTCGACGTTTAAGCCGTATCATATTCAGGCCTATCGCTTGAATGACACCAAGCACCACTCGTACATGTATAAGGCAAGGCACCAACAATCGTATCTGGTTCCGTAGGTATCCGAACTTCATGAGAATGTGTGCTCTTCACCAATGTGACAGCAATTATCAAATGAACAGCCCCGAAGGTGACAAGACTGGAACGTCGAATCTGGTTGCTAATGAAAAATATCAAATTAACAGCTGTTGATACAGAATTAGTACAATTAAAACTTGTGTTTGATATTGACCTTTACGAATATAAAGTGAAATTAAAAATTACTGTAAGCAGTCACAATTCTTTTTTATTTTCACTACTCGTTTCGGAGAACTAAACGTCTATTATCGCCTGGTTTTATCAATTAATAAGGCAGCAGAAGTTTTTTTTAGTGCAAGGCTCTAAGTTACGTAGAAGTACGAGGGTAATCCCAAAAGTAAGATCTCCTATTTTTTTATAAGTACAGAACTCTGTTTGTGTGGCAGTTGGTCACATTGTTATGAAGACTGCTTCACGTACTGGGTGTAAACATGCGCACCCCGCACTGAGGCTCTGTCTTGCCTTGAGAAAGGAGCTCCTGTTAGATGTTACCGCTAAGTGCGAATTGCGAGCAGTTATTCGGTTTTTGAACGCAAGGGGCACTAAGCCGATTGAAATCCATCGCCAATTGACGGAAGTGTATGGCGAGTTGTGCATGGATATCAAAAATGTTTGTAAGTGGTGTAGAGAGTTTGCAGCTGGTCGGACCGAAATTCACGACGAACAAAGGAGTGGGAGTGTCACCGCCAGACACCACACTTGCTAGGTGGTAGCCTTTAAATCGGCCGCGGTCCGGTAGTATACGTCGGACCCGCGTGTCGCCACTATCCGTGATTGCAGACCGAGCGCCGTCACACGGCAGGTCTAGTCTAGAGAGACTCTCTAGCACTCGTCCCAGTTGTACAGCCGACTTTGCTAGCGATGGTTCGCTGTCTAAATACGCTCTCATTTGCAGAGACGACAGTTTAGCATAGCCTTCAACTAAGTCATTTGCTACGACCTAGCAAGGCTCCATATTCACTTACTATAATGTATTCTGAACAGATAATATTGTGAATCATGTACCGTCAAGAGCGACGTTCATCATTAATGGATTAAAGTTAAGTATCAAACTAATTACGTCCGCTTTCTGAATTCTCATTCCTTGTCATGTTCCAGACCTCACGTCAGTATAATTCTTCCCTTCTCACGCCAGCCTGCGTGAGCTAAAACGCTTGCATTTCGGCCTCCACTCGTAACACGGTGTTGGCTCTTCTGCTTACACAAAAGGGAGACCGCCAGTTTCTGAGGAGACAGTGTTGAAGGTTGAGTAACGCATGCCTGAAGATCAGCGGATCACTCTGGATGATCTCTGAGGTTTCCCGAAGCACCGCTCACAGAATTTTAACAGAAACATTGAACTATCGGAAGGTGTGCGCAAGATGGGTGCCTCGCATGCTGACTGAGGACCACATGCGGCAACGAGTTGATGCTTCCCGCGCATTTCTTCACCGCCTTGTAGCCGAACAGGACAACTTTCTGGACTCAACTGACACGGATGACGAAGCCTGGGCATACCACTTTACACCTGAGACCAAGCAACAATCACGCCAGTGGCGGCATCGTTCTCCGCCAAAGCCGCGGAAATTCAAACTCGCACAGTCTGCCGGTAAAGTCATGACAACCGTTTTTGGGATCGGAAAGGGGTATTGTTGGTCAACGTTATGCCCACTGGGACCACAATTAACGCTGACAGGTACTGTGAGACTCTGAAAAAACTCAAACGGGCAATTTAGAACCGGAGAAGAGGACTGTTGAGCAAGGGCGTACACATTCTCCATGACAACGCTCGCCCACACATCGCTCGGCAAACCGTTGCTCTCCTGCAACAGTTTCAGTGGAACATAATCACCCATCATCCTATAGTCCTGACTTGGCGCCCAGTGACTATCACCTGTTCCCTAGGTTAAAAGAACATTTGGCCGAAAAGCGATTCAGCTCCGACGACGAGGTGAAAGAAGTGGTTCATAACTTTCTGACCAGCATGGTGGCGAGCTGGTATGACATGGGCATACAAAAACTGCCACAGCGTCTACAAAAATGCATCGACAAAATGGTGATTATGTCGAAAAATAGCTAAACGTTCAAGCTGTAAACTGAGGTAAACCACTGAAGAAATAAACAGGTCTATGTACTTATAAAAAAAATTGGAGACCTTAATTTTTGGATTACCCTCGTAATTTTGAGCCTTGGATTAAAACATTCTTTTGTTTTTGGTCACTACTTCTACCAGACAGTGTCACACATCATGCATTACGCAAATGCCTTATTAACTAACACAAATCCACCTGATAACGGAGGTGTAGCCCTCTGAAATTCGCAGTGCGGAGAACAAAAAATTTGATTAGCTACAGTAGCATCATCATATCGTGCAACTAGGATCAAAGCAATATAAGAATGAAAAGTGTTGTATGCAGACCTACGTTACCAGTCAACATAAGTAAGAATTCTCTCGCGAAAACACAGTACTCGTGCAACAAGTTTCTATGTGATTTGAATAGTAAATGTATTAAGCGGTATATGACTGAGCCCTTTCGAAGAGCTTTGCTTTCCCTATGCCAAAGCAAGATTATTAAAATTTTACTGTTAGTGGCTATCCGACAGTAGTTGCAGCAACTTTTTCAAAAAGCCGCCTGGAATTTTGTGCTCACAATTCATTGGCTAACAAGTGTACGTTACCACTTGATTTAAATAGGTCAACGGACCCTGCTATGAGGGACCCCTTTTTACTGACATGAAATTAGATACCGGTAATAAACTATATAGAAATCTTGTAGGGGGCACATTGTGGTCATGTGGGAGCGATCTAGTGGAACACAATAAACTGGTAGCCAAGATCGCAGGAATTTTTTTTATTCCATGATTATCGGTTTCGGCGAAACTAAATCCGCCATCATCGGATCTTAGGACACATACAGGTTACAACATCAAGTCAACTATTAATATCGTCATAGTTTGCCTTGATGTTGCAACCTGTATGTGTCCGGAGATCCGATGATGGCGGCTTTAGTTTCGCCGAAACCGGTAAGCATGGAATGGAAAGAATTCCTGCGATCTTGGCTACCAGTTTATTGTCTTACAAATATAAAAATAGTGTTTCTGCAACAATCTCACCGAGAGCAAAAGTCGTTCTACGAATCAAATGATGATGATCCTTCACACTTTCTTGGTGAAACTGCTGGTTCACAAATTTTCTGACGTGCAACAAAGTTATCAATTAGACAACTGGGTGCCGGATTCCACTCTCTATTTGAGTTAAAGCCTGTGTCCCTGACGATTAAATTATTCGTCACTGTAAACTCGATTGTCTCCTTTATTGCACTGTCCTATAAACTCGTCGTCTGCAGCACTACGAATGCTAAAACGTTCGTAATTCACTTCATGGTCACAGGTGATACAGTGTTCGTCGACCACGACTCCAATCTGTCTTTGCCACGACCCTTAAGAGGCAGCTAAGCAGTGTAATGAGCATCTAACAGGCAGCACAGTCTCAAGGTTTTCGGTAGTTTTCTAACAGAAAAAACTCGAGTCACCTACTAGCCCCGAATATCAATTCTAGTAGCCCATATTTCATTGATAAAATGAGCCTGCTTTGCAACAATATGAGGCAAAAGCTTTGCTCTACAACGCCTACTCTTGCACTTCATCTAGCAAGGCACTCCCCATCAGTTGTGGAACAGAATGCCATCTACCCTAACGTAGGCACGAAGGAACGTTAGAGGATATTATCATATTCATATTACTTGTATTTATATGGCTCTAAACGCCCGAAATCCACGTTCTTCGTTAAGGTCTTCCATATACTAAGAGTCTCAGCGTCATATTTTATTCACTTTGCGTAGCAAATCTGTAAACAACACTGCTTTCCTTAACTAATATCAGTATGTTGTAAAGTTACTGAACAATATACACTCCTTGTGTCTTTGCGGCAGGCAGTGACTGTACTTGGAAAGTCTCACACAGGTTCCAGTGACGTACTTTAGCTATGTCGGAACTAGAGTTTCACGTCATGTCGATACAAAGGCCTGTGTAGCGTACTACTGAAAGAGCTCCCCTCCGGATAGATAATCTGAAGCGCAAATCCATACGTCGGTTCTGAGATTTAAAACTGGTTCTTCCAAATCAAAAATGATTCAAAAAGCTCTGAGCACTATGGGACAACTTCTGAGGTCATCAGTCCCCTAGAACTTAGAACTACTTAAACCTAACTAACCTAAGGACATCACACACATCCATGCCCGAAGAAGGATTTCAACCTGCGACCGTAGTGGTCGCGCGGTTCCAGACTGCAGCGCCTAGAACCGCTCGGCCACCCCGGCCGGCGTTTCTTCCAAATGCGAGCTGATTGTCTTCCACTGGTCAGCCTCGGTTAATATAAATTTTGAAGTTTTTGTCACATTTATTATGCAGAAATCAAGATAATAAGATATAAAAATGCCCCACGTGAAGAGTAAGTAATCAGTCCTTACATTCCGCGTGTGTAAGCCTCAGAAACGTTTTAAACTAGTGTACCTAGAGTGGGATACACAGTTATTACTGACATGCACATTATAGTTTCAGTTGTGTGATTAGACACGGAGAAATAATAAGTTCTCCCTCGATGATAGGTGTAACATTTGGCTTTCAGAAGTGTCACGGAACCTAGATGAGATAAAGTTGGTCTCCCAGGAGAAATACAGCTGGTGGACAGGAACGTTTAAAACCGAATTGACGACTTGGCTATTCTGTGTGTCCTTGCTTCGAACCGGACTGATGTGTTTAAAACTGGAATTGCAACTCCAAGTTAATGGTGAACGTCATCCGACTGGATAGTTAGCTCGCTGCAAAGTACTCCCGCCCATTTCAGTTACCTGACATTCGAGCCATTTCTTTTAAATTACGTGTGAATAAGTTTTGTGCTGCGAGATAAGATGAAATCCCGAGACGTGGCCCATGTTTCATGAGCCATTCCGTTACGGCAACTGCTGTTAATAAAACGTGACTTTCAGAAGAGTTTCTCCACAGAAAGACCGCGAGGCAGCGAGGCTCCAGCTCTCACTCGGTTCAATATTGTGTCTGTTCCAAGATGCAAATCACTGTTTTAAATTTCGTAAGTTCCCTCCTGTCCAAGGGCGACTACGTAAACGACGATCGTTTCTTCCTTAGTCACTAGCCATGGCCAATATTTACTCATTCGTCTTTCCTGATCGACAGAGATGCCGCTGCCCGTATATCTTCCATGGAACTGCCGACTGAGGCTATAAACAACCATTCAGTTGTTAATGCTCAGACTTGCAATCAGGTAATTGATTTTTCATAAATAATGCGAAGATATTGTGAACGTTATATTAAAAGTAAAGACCGAGTAATTGTAAGAATACCTATTGCGTAATCAACTTGAAACAGCAGTCACGTTCCTGATAGTTACTTCAGAAGAATACTTCTCAGGTAATATAAATGGGCCTCCGGTAACAGATTATCAGGACAGGTCGAACTTATGAACTAAAATGAAGAGGCCTTAAAACTGCAGGATGGCTTGAAGATCACAGTGTATAGTGGGTGTAGCTCTACGCCCTACTGGATCTGATACGCGTTTGTGTCAGATGCTGCTCAACGACTGAATTATAGTGGGCTAGACTTTCAGTTTAATTCACACTACTGGAAAAATGTTATTACCTGACATTTTCTGTTTTCCTACACATGCAACTATTCACTTTGAGAGGAAACAGAGTACTGTCCTTAAAGTCAAATAATCACCTACAGAATAAGTCATTGTAAGAGTGATGACTGAAGCATTTTGACCTTTTGACAACTGACCTCGCGAACTCGCTTGCTTCGACCACGACCTCCTTTAGCTAGCTGCTAGTTCTTCTACAATCCGATGCAAGGCTGCTCTCGACAAGTCTCGGGCACTTAAAATACAGTCAGATCTCTCCTTCGACTCCTTCCGTAGAAGCCGCCATGGGGTACTATCTGTAATTTCCGAATAATCTTTCGTACTCGTCTGAAGGGAACACAACTTTCGTCTACGGAATGTGCCTGCTCTGTGTCAAAACGCCAAAACGTTGACTCCCATACTCCACAAGCGTCCACAACCGATTCGTCGCGTGAACATTACCACATTAGCGAACCAACTCTATGACTACAGATTAAGTCGCTTCTGCCCCAACAACCGATATTCTTACTGGTCATAATCTTTGTTTCGATCACTGCCCTTTCGTGATTAGTTCTGTATCTCAGCAGTATTCTCGTATACGTCCTAGTGTTCCGGAAACGTTCTATTGACGTACTGGGATATTTACTTTTGAATTTCAATTCTTTTTATATTTATTTTTGTAATCACTATATTATGTTGAAAGAAAAATTACAACGGATTCCTACAGTTAAAGTAGATGGAAATAACATAAACGAAAGATGATTCCAAGATACCTAGATTAGAAATTAAAGATTAATCAACGTGTCAAAACAGCTACAGAAGAATCGACACAACGAACTACGGATTGCTCATGACTATAATGAGAATACATCTCTGTGCTCTCTTCGAGTCAACAGTATGTTTTGCTGCCGGCGTATACGCACATTGACTCTGCACCGTGGCTGATATCACCGGGGTAAGGCACGGACAGATGAGCGTACTCCTACGACTATGGGGCTTTCGGCACCATGTCATACACCCGAGCCGCGCGGTTTGAGGCGCCATGCCACGAATTGCGCGGCCTCTGCCGCCAGATGTGCGAATCCTCCCTCGGGCATGCGTGTGTGTGTTGTTCTTAGTTTAAGTAGTGGACCGATGTCCTCAGCAGTTTGGTCCCTTAGGAATTCACGCACATTTGAACATAACCCGATAAATATAACTACTAATTAGCACGTGGGAACATATTGGGTGAAAACAGGCAGACCAGACACATTCAGAGACTTCTTAGAGGAGCAAATACAGACCTGAGAGAACTCAAAAGCTGGAGAGTAAATTCATGGCGAAGGGCGTCGGACAACTGTGAAAAGACCCGTTGGGTGTATGCATTGTTGCTCAATATCAAGGAACGATTGAGGATGAAATACGTCAATCTTAGCCAGGACATGGTCCATTTCTTAACTGGCTAAGTACCACAACCCTAGCATTTGCCGCGTGTGAACCTCGGTCAGAAGACTGATTAAGCATGTGGTGGGAGATATACCCCAGAACATATATTGGTTTAACATGTCCGTTGGTCGCAGAAAACGTGACAAGTACACGAGCAGGGCGACGTAACACAAGCACTTAGAGACCAGACCTTGTGGTCGGACTTCCACGACTGTGCAGACGAAATATCTAGATTGTTGCAAAAACAGTAATTGCAGCGAAGGGTAAAACCGGCAACGAGTACAGCAGACGAATGACTCAAAAGACAATACTAGCGCGACAGACGGCAGTCTTAGCGGTAGCAGATCAGACAGACGTGGGACAGGCGAAGGCGGACAAATCCTCATAATGACTAAATGTGTATTCATCGTAGTGTCAAGAAAACAAGTGTTAATTAGACAGTAATATTAGACAGTAAGAGTAATGTAGGAACAGAGAACAGCGTACGCTGCCGTGTAAACTAACCTAACCTAGACGTAGGATTATGGTGTCTGAGGGCGAGAGGTTCAAAGTATTGCTGATGTCCTCGCTCTCTCGTGGCGAGTAGCAGCATATCGGGCGGTGGCCGCACAGGAACGAGAGGCTGCATGTCTCCTTGAGGCACTCCCTTCTGGAGAGCATTTATCGTAAAGAATGACAGCTAACTCTAAATACAGATAAATGTAAATTAATGCAGATGAATAGGAAAAAGAATCCTGTAATGTTTGAATACTCCAGTAGCAGTGTAGCGCTTGACATAGTCACGTCGATTAAATATTTGGGCGTAACATTGCAGAGTGATATGAAGTGGGACAAGCATGTAATGGCAGTTGTGGGGAGGGCGGATAGTCGTCTTCGGTTCATTGGTAGAATTTTGCGAAGATGTGGTTCATCTGTAAAGGAGACCGCTTATAAAACACTAATACGACCTATTCTTGAGTACTGCTCCAGCGTTTGGTCAAGCGAGTGTTACGGAAATGCTTCAGAAACTCGGTTGGGAGTCTCTAGAGGAAAGGAGGCGTTCTTTTCGTGAATCGCTACTGAGGAAATTTAGAGAACCAGCATTTGAGACTGACTGCAGTACAGTTTTACTGCCGCCAACTTACATTTCACGGAAAGACCACAAAGATAAGATAAGAGATATTAGGGCTCGTACAGAGGCACATAGGCAGTCATTTTTCCCTCGTTCTGTTTGGGAGTGGAACAGGGAGAGAAGATGCTAGTTGTGGTACGTGGTACCCTCCGTCACGCACCGTATGGTGGATTGCGCAGTATGTATGTAGATGTAGATCGCGGTGTTCTATAAATCTAAGCTGTTTTTGTCTTCTTATCTTATTAATACATCAATTGTTAAGCATTCCCGTTTCCGAATTAGTTTTAAGTTTGACATCTTCAATTTTTGTGGTCCTGTCCTCCTCAGTTGCGCGTAATACTACGGTATATAGATAATTTTCACTTATGGACCGTCTGACAGCAACTGAATAAAACACAATTTTAGTGCCATACGCGTTTCGCCTTTATTTTCTGCAAGGCATCATCAGTGGCAGGTTGTGTAGACAGTTTCTTACATATTACGCTCCTGTTGCATTTTTTGTGTTGTTCTTCTTCCTATGAGCGCCGATTTGCTGTTTTTTCCGCATTCCACAGCACTATGCACTGAACGCTTGTTTTTATAAAAACAAGCGTTCAGTGCATAGTGCTGTGGAATGCGGAAAAAACAGCAAATCGGCGCTCATAGGAAGAAGAACAACACAAAAAATGCAACAGGAGCGTAATATGTAAGAAACTGTCTACACAACCTGCCACTGATGATGCCTTGCAGAAAATAAAGGCGAAACGCGTATGGCACTAAAATTGTGTTTTATTCAGTTGCTGTCAGACGGTCCATAAGTGAAAATTATCTATATACCGTAGTTTTAAGTTTACAAGTATTTAAAACTGCAGCATTGTAAAAATTTTGTTAAAATTATAAGAAACCAAATAAGCTTTTTATTATGTATATGTACAATTTCATACGTGTAAAAACAACCTGTCTTAGTCCCAGGTGGCAGGTCATTTGTAATTGGAACAAATAAAGAAAAAGGGCAAAATGGTAATGGTCTAACGCTACGCGTCTCACAGAAGCTCTGCTCATGGGGCCCCGATTTTCCAAAAACGCAGAGTGCTCTGATCGCTGCCAGGCGGAAGCCGCTTGTGCAGATGTCATTGAATGACCACGTCTTTTATTGAGTCATCGATCTTCTGACTGGTTTGATGCGGCCTGTTACGAATTCCTCTCCTGTACTAACCCCTTCATCTCACAGTAGCACTTGCACCCTACGGCATGTGTATTTGTTGGGCGTAATCCGATCTTTGTCTACCTTAACTCTTTTTACACTCTACCGCTCTCTTTATTTCATGATATCTTAATCCATCATCCTGCCCCTTCTTCTGGACAGTGTTTTTTATATGTTCATTTCTTCGACGACTCTGCGGAGAATCTCTTCATTTCATATCAGTCCACACATTTTTCTAGATACAGCCTTGCTACCACATCGCAAACGCTATTTTTTCCATACTTCATGATCCACTAGCGTACGATGCTGTGCCCCGAACGTAAATTCTTCTAAGGCCGATGTGTGATACTAATAAATTTCTTTCGGACTGGAATGCCGCTTCTTATGTCCTCCTTGCTTCGTCCGTCAGAGATTCTTTTGCTTGCAATGTAGCAGAATTCATTAATTTCCTCTTATTTGTAGTCACCAGTTTTATTGTTAAGTTTATCGATAGTATGATTTCTGGTGCTCCTCATTACTTATGTCTCTTTTCCGTTTACTTTCAGTCCATAGCCTGTACTCAATAGAATTTTCATTCCGTTCAGCGGGTCCTGTAATTCTTCTTCGCCTCCACTGAGAATGGCAATGTCATTAGCGAATCTTATCATTGACATCCTTCCACCCTGAATTTTAGCACCACTCTCAAACTTTTCATTTATTTCTTTCATTGCTTCTTCGATGTATACACAGAACAGTATGGGCGAAAGCCGCGCGAGATTAGCCGAGCGGTCTCGGGCGCTGCAGTCATGGACTGTGCGGCTGGCCCCGGCCGGCGGAGGTTCGAGTCCTCCCTCGGGCATGGGTGTGTGTGTTTGTCATTAGGATAATTTCGGTTAAGTAGTGTGTAAGCTTAGGGACTGATGACCTTAGCAGTTAAGTCCCATAAGATTTCACACAGTATGGGCCAAAGATGCATCCCTGTGTTACAGACTTTTTTCATTCGAGCAATTCGTTCTTGGTGTTCCATTCTCATTATTCTTCTTGGTTCTTATACATACTGTATATTACCCATCTTTCCCTACTCCTCGCTCCTATTTTTTCCCGAATTTCAAACATCTTTCATCATTTTACACAGTAGAAACCTTTTTGCAGGTGGACAAATCGTATGAACGTGTCTTGATTTTTCTTAGTCTTACCTGCGTTATCAAGACGCTGAAGTCCGCTGAACAAGGTACTGTTTGACTTTCCAGAGCGGCAAATAACTAGTCGAATTAATGTACACATTGGATTGTAATGGATTATACAGATGATATGTTAAATCGCAGTATGGTTTGAAGATCACAGTACTTTTCAGGTATGGGTCTATTGGAACCGGGTGCTCGTCAAAGACATGTTATAAACATAAACATTAATTTTTTGTCGTATTCAGGAAACTTTTGATTATGCCGATAAATGTACATACAACACTCAGTACCACATTGTCTTTATGCAATTGTCTTGTAATTATCTGATGTACTGGCTTCTGAGAAGCCCTCTGACAGTCAGAGCTTTTATATTGATAACAAATAATTCAGGGGAACTGAATACAAAGTTACCGGTTTCACACAACAATGGAAGCGCTTAAGTACAAAACACAGATTTATAACTTGATTGTACGTAATAGATGACATTGTTGAAGTCCACAGGGTACTATTTAGTTTTATCATAAGTCGCCTATTGTATTTGTCAAGTCATGCCGACTAACACAACTGAAGATCTGTTTAATATCCTAGAAACTGGATGTACATTACAGGGAAAGTGTAAAACAGATCAATCGCACGTGTTTCTTGAAATGGCCGCTACTGAACCTCAGCCATGTGGAGGTTCTGAAGTTCCATGAATCTGAGAAATGTTACAAGTGTAGGAGGGGAATATTTGTAAGTTCTTACATTCTTCCCCTACTTGTGGTGGTCTTCTTTTCTGAGCAATTACCTGATAGGAGCAAGGAAATCAGTTGCTTGAATTTCACAATGATTAATTTCTCCATTGTGAGTGGTTCTTCAGTCAAAAAATCTACAATATCATTACCCTTCATCCGTAGGTGCCTTTAACCAACAGAAGCAGACCTCGACGGGTGTGGAATAATGTAAGTAGTACCCGTATGTTGCACGCTAAAGGGTGACTGCTGCTTCTGCTGCATAACTGCTTCAGCAGAACAAAAACGTATTTTAAATCCGGATAATAATTTTTTGTTCTTCTACTTGTTGCATAAATGCTTCAGAGCAGCAAACACTTTTTTTTTTAAATCCGAATAATGATGTTCCGTTCTTCCCCTTGTTGGAAAGCATATTGAAGACCAAGAAGGAAGGCTGTGACCTTCACTTAAGAATGCTGACGGCTAATGGAAACACCAGTTTTAATAGAACATAAATCTTTCCGCATCTCTCTTCTTGAATTATCGGTAATTAAGGGAATTAAAGTTTACTTGATATTCTCCTCTACAAATCAAACCAGCGTGCAAGACACCCCCCCCCCTCCCCCGAGGACACACATACCGCTAAACAAAATGGATGGATCTGAAATTGATTATACTATTTTGTCTCTTTGAAGAATAAGTCATTGGACCCTGAAGACATATACGTTCAGCAAGTAGTAGAGAGGAAAAGACGAGTCGTATGTAGGTAAATCAACTGAAAAGCACGATACATAATTTATGTATTACGTTTGGCTCAAAAGAGCGATATCTACCACGTTCCTGAGTTGACAGTGCAGCAAGACAGAAAGATTCTCGGTGAGAGCATGGCGCGCATTTTCTGGTCGGATAATGAATCGAAGACGGTTGCGGTAGTCCGATTTTGAGATAAGACATATTTCTCATTATTTATTAATTATAACAAAGAATCGTAGAAAATCCTACTTTCAGCTGAGAACATTGGACAAGGTTTTTTGTATGTTTTCCATTCAATATGGATCTCAATAGGCAATATGATAAGCGTTTTAATTTCCTAGGTAAACATGGCGATTATGAGCTACGTCATCTTCTCTAGCGGAGAATATAGTTTTAGGAATGGGAAGCCGATTATGTCAGCAAGGCTCTTGCTTTTTTTAACTGATTCGAATAGTCAGAACGTATTCCTTTTTGTTTATGTTGACACGCATTTGGCTGCTATATGTTTATTCGTTAATAAAATGGCCATTTAATGGTTGGCGCATGCGTCTTACTCTACAGACCATATTCAGCGTACGGGGCGTGGAGGTACGGCTGAAACCACAAGCTGAGCTGCAGGTTTCTGGCGTACTCGCGGCGAGCCGTTCAAGGTTTACCGCATATCGCAAGAAGCAGCAGCCTTACAAACTGCTTTTAGTCCTCTTGAAATTCAAGGCGTATGTCGACATTTTAATAGCGTAGTTCACTCAGTTTTAGCACCGAAAATTCCTCTTTCGCAGTCAACTTGGAAACTCGGATATTGTTGTGACAGCAGAAGTAGCTGTTTGCAGCAGTATACATTCACTACAGAATAAGTAATCTATTTGTACGATTACTTGTAGTAGGTAGTATAATGCTTAATATAGTACCACGCCGCTTAAGCTGTATGAAAGACTCAGACATCGTCCTGGGGACTGTTTCTCAAGATCCTTCCCAGCAGAAGAATTTAAAAGAAGAGGGAGAAAAGAAAATAAGAACGAAAAATAAGACAGCAACAGCAAGTTAAAGGTCTATAAGAAATAAAGAGCACCCAACCACGAACAGTTGAATTAGGAACACCTACGTAGCAATACATAGTAATTACCTTCTTCATGAACCCAGACGACGGTGGCTATGCGCCATTGGGTGTTTTCCATCAGACACGTAAAGCATTATGGAGCCATCTTCGTTCACGACCAAGAAAGCTCACATTCGTTGGGACGATTTGGTCCAAGACGAATGCTTCTCGTTCGATGGCGTCACAGATGTGAGAAAAAAAACTGACGTCGGATGATCTGGAGGGACAGATAACTACTTTCATCTCCTCGAATTGCTCATCAAAACATTCTGAAACAGTTCGCAACCGACGCAGTGGTGCAATGACCTGCTGGATTTACAAGTCGTTGTAGTGTGACGCAGGACAAAAATGGCTGCCCATGTTCTGAAGTATCGTTCACCTGTGAGAGATGAAGGCAGGAGCATCAGGGGCTCCATTTTGCCACCCACATGAGAATCCCCCCGTCATCAGGCTGGTTAGTGCTTTATTAGTAAGCGGGCTGCATCATATGGTATAACCTGCCACTGGTGAGTACTAACAAGGGAACCTCCCCATCGCACCCCCCTCAGATTTAGTTATAAATTGACACAGTGGATAGGCCTTGAAAAACTGAACACAGATCAATCGAGAAAACAGGAAGAAGTTGTGTGGAACTACGAAAAAATAAGCAAAATATACAAACTGAGTAGTCCAAGTGTAAGATATGCAACACAAGGACTATGTAAGCTGAAGAGCGCTGTGGCCCCGTGGTTAGAGTGAGAAACTGCGGCACGAGAGGTCCTTGGTTCGAGTCCCTCCCTCGAGTAAAAATTTTACTTACTTTATTTTCGCAAAGTTACGATCTGACCGTTCATTCATTGACGTCTCTGTTCACTGTAATAAGTTTAGTGTCTGTGTTTTGCGACCGCACCGCAAAACCGTGCGATTGGTAGACGAAAGGACGTGCCTCTCCAATAGGAACCGAAAACATTTGATGGCAAATTCATAGGTCAACCGATTCCTCCACAGGAAAACACGTCTGAAATATTCTATACGACACTGGTGACGGCATGTGCGTCACATTACAGAAATATGTTGTCGACCCACCTAACTTGCACACTTGGCGAATGGGTAAAAAGATTCTTCTACCTTGCCCGATTTAGGTTTTCTTTGGATGTGATAATCACTCCCAAAAAAGTGATGAAAACATAAGAGTTTGTCACATAAACGGCAACAAATGAATGCAACAGTTTCACAGTCGCACAGTTTTCCCTGTGCTCTGTCAAAACATACGTTTTTAACGTTTTCAAGATTCTTCTACCTTGCCCGATTTAGGTTTTCTTGTGGATGTGATAATCACTCCCAAAAAGTGATGAAAACATAAGAGTTTGTCACATAAACAGCAACAAATGAATGCAACAGTTTCACAGTCGCACAGTTTTCTCTGTGCTCTGTCAAAACATACGTTTTTAACGTTTTCAAGTTTTTCCGTGTGTAGACCGTCAAATCCTGCATGTGTCCAAGCAAATCTGAACATGTCCTGGAATTATGGAGAGCGAAGTTGATCATGTCTGAGTGCATGAACTTTGATAATTGTCTGAAAATAAAAAATTAAAACCTTTCTCTCGAGGGAGGATTGAACTAGGGACCTTCCGTTCCGTAGCTGCTCACGGTAACCACGGGACCACGGTGCTCCTCAGTGTACACCTACCTTGATGTGGCTTATCTTGCACACGGACTACTCAGTTTGTATATTTTGCTTAATTTTTTCATAGTTCCATACAACTTCTTCCTGTTTTCTCGATTGATCTGTGTTCAGTTTTTCATGGCCTATCCCTGTGCCAACTTATAACTAAATATGAGGGGGGTGCGATGAGGAGGTTCCCTTGTAAGACACACAGCGGCTCATGAGTCCAGGCAACATTTCTCCATACTGTTAGCGTCGAGTGACGATGGTCCTGAGCCATCGCTAATCTCTGTGTCTCGTGTTGTATGGTGGGTACAGATCGCAACTATACGTGGATGTATGTAGACATCTGTATTTCGAAGAAATAATACCGCTGTCTATCAATACTGTAATGCTGTTATATCGACTATGTCGATGCATTTTCCCATAATTCTATTTTCTTGTGGCTCAGTGGTAAAGTGTCCGACTCAAAAACCACCAATTTCGGTTTCCATCCCCGGTCAAGCCTAAGATTTTTACCTGTCACTTATCGTTTTTTTCACCGCTGGCGATGTTTTTTTATGTGAAAAATGCCGATCTGCAGCATAGTTCGGAATATACGTTGTTCTCTAGCTCCTCGTATGACTGGCTGGGTAAGTCAGTTCAGAGGTCAGAGGATGGCAACGGTTGACCACGAACAAAAGAACGATACCAAGTAAAGCACTGTGGTATTCAAAACAACCTCCCGATTGATCAGTGCTTTATTTTTACTTTACACACTGAATGTAAGGAAGCACAGTTCTTCCATGCATCTTGTCAAATAAAGTTAATAAACCGTAGATTAACTGAGAATTTCAAGTATCAGATTGATATATGACATGTATGAGGGACGTTTAATAAGTAAGACCACACATTTCTTTCTTCGCCAATTTCGGTTGAAAAGATGCGGAAGTTATTGAGAGACATCGTGGAATATTTCCACTTCAGCCCCTATAGTTTCATTAAGTTCCGATAGGTGCCGGCGGCGCCATACGTAGCCTTTAAAATGGTTTCTGCAAAGGAGATACTTTCCGAGGAGAGAGCTGTCACTGAGTTTCTTTTGGCGGAAAACCAGAGTATCGCAGAAATTCATAGGCGTTTCCAACATGTCTAGGGAGACCTGGCACTGAACAAAAGCACGCTGAGTCGTTGGGCGAAGCGTTTATCACCATCGCAACGAGGTCGCGCAAACCTGTCCGAGCTCCCGCGTGCCGGCCGGCCGCACACAGCTGTGACTCCTGCACTGTTGGAACGAGTGGACAAACCCATTCTAGGAGATCGACGGATCACAATCACACACCTCACTGGAGAAAATTGTTGTGAGATTCTTTAATGTACCTGATTTCAAAGTCAAAGTAAGTACACAGCGCATCCAGTTGGTCTTACCTAATAAAGTCTGCACTCTTGGAAGTAACTCAAAGCTTTGGGGGCAAAGTATACTATTACTTCGAGTCCAAGTAAGTATGTCCTGAACTTATTAGTTGTCATATGCATTGTCAGTAAATCTTTTTCAGTAACTGCAGGCCGGCCGAAGTGGCCGAGCGGTTCTAGGCGCTACAGTCTGGAACCGCGCGACCACTACGGTCGCAGGTTCGAATCCTGCCTCGGGCATGGATGTGTGTGGTGTCCTTGCGTTAGTTAGGTTTAAGTAGTTCTAAGTTCTAGGGGACTGATGACCTCAGAAGTTAAGTCCCATAGTGCTCAGAGCCATTTGAACCATTTAGTAACTGCATTCGACTTTTCTTGTTTTAAGAGCATTCTGTCCGCAACTTCGAACTGTATCATGTATACTTTCTGCATCGACTTCCTTCTCCTTTAACAATTACTGCCATTAGTGGCTACACAAAATGGTAAACTAAAATCAGATCTGGAAAGTACACTCTGGTGATTTGATTCTTTCTTGGAAAAAATGAAGTCCCATGCATCTTTATAGAGCGTAGGGGAACGATTCGGGAGACCCGCACCGCCTTACTAGGCAAGGTCCTAGTGGAGGTGGTTTGCCATTGCCTTCCACCGACCGTGATGGGGATGAATGATGACGATGAAGACGACACAACAGCACCCAGTCATCACGAGGCAGGAAAAATCCCTGACCCCGCCGGGAATCGAAACTAAGAGAGTTATCAGGTCCCTACCAGTTGGAAGACAGCAGAGGTAATTTTTGAAAAATAGTATTAAGAAATGTATGTGACAATTACAGATATACAGGATGTACATACAATCCGGGAACACTTTCAATTATTTATCGCACAAGAACTAAATACTGTACAGATGTCATACATATTGCATTCTGAAGAGAATGCTCACAGTTTCGTTGAAGTTTTTTAAAAGATTTCATTTTCGCCACTTACTGTATAATTATTGCAATATCCACTATTGCAGTTTCGACCTTTTGCTGATTTACGATTGCTTACAGCACATATCAACTTACACATCGAAGTTAGACATACCACTAACAGAAATATGTACACATTTCGCAGCAGAGCCATGAAAAAGCTGAGATAAAAAAAATTACTCACGTACTGAAAACACAGCGATTGCCAGCATTAATAAAAAGAATAAAAATAACGTGACGCCACACGGCTCACTCCAGCTTCTTTGCCACACACTCTAATGTGTATAAAGTATGAAACACATCCTCACATTAAGAGAACACATCCTAAAACATATAGATAAATGAAGTAGAATTAACTTATTTTATCCTTATGTGATGGATAGGATGGAAACACACGTAACACATGAAGCTGCATATGTCAACAATAAACACTAAATCGAACTCAAAACAAGCTCCAAGTTATTTCCGCCATAACCAAGGACCACATTTAAGATGCATGCAGGCATCCTGATACAAAACTTCTGCCACCGTAGATAGTTATTCTTTTTAATGCTAATCTTAAGGTAATGGGTAAGGTAATCTTTGTTAACAGTGGTAAAGGAGTGGCAGAAAACACATGTTTAGCAACAAACTAGAAAATTCTTTCAAATGCAACATGGTCATGAAAATGCATACAATCACATGGCATAGTTACAAAAGTTCTCATTTTACGTAGTTGTCTAGACTCTACATGATATGTCCTGTACTGTATTACTTGAAGAATGGGTTGTAAAGTGTGGGACTCATGTAAGCATCACACCATAACAAAACCAGACAGCACCAATACATTCTTGTGTGTCAGATATAAAAGTACAACTTTAATACGAGGTGCATTCAAGTTCTAAGGCCTCCGATTTTTTTTATAATTAACTACTCACCCGAAATCGATGGAACTGGCGTTTCTTCTCGACGTAATCGCCCTGCAGACGTACACATTTTTCACAACGCTGACGCCATGATTCCATGGCAGCGGCGAAGGCTTCTTTAGGAGTCTGTTTTGACTACTGGAAAATCGCTGAGGCAATAGCAACATGGCTGGTGAATGTGCGGCCACGGAGAGTGTCTTTCATTGTTGGAAAAAGCCAAAAGTCACTAGGAGCCAGGTCAGGTGAATAGGGAGCATGAGGAATCACTTCAAAGTTGTTACCACGAAGAAACTGTTGCGTAACGTTAGCTCGATGTGCGGGTGCGTTGTCTTGGTGAAACAGCACATGCGCAGCCCTTCCCGGACGTTTTTGTTGCAGTGCAGGAAGGAATTTGTTCTTCATAACATTTTCGTAGGATGCACCTGTTACTGTAGTGCCCTTTGGAACGCAATGGGTAAGGATTACGCCCTCGCTGTCCCAGAACATGGATACCATCATTTTTCACCACTCGCGGTTACCCGAAATTTTTTTGGTGGCAGTGAATCTGTGTGCTTCCATTGAGCTGACTGGTGCTTTGTTTCTGGATTGAAAAATGGCATCCACGTCTCATCCATTGTCACAACCGATGAAAAGAAAGTCCCATTCATGCTGTTGTTGTGCGTCAACATTGCTTGGCAACATGCCACACGGGCAGCCATGTGGTCATCCGTCAGCATTCATGGCACCCACCTGGATGACACTTTTCGCATTTTCAGGTCGTCATGCAGGATTGTGTGCACAGAACCCACAGAAATGCCAACTCTGGAGGCGATCTGTTCAACAGTCATTCAGCGATCCCCCAAAACAATTCTCTCCACTTTCTCGATCATGTCGTCAGACCGGCTTGTGCGAGCCCGAGGTTGTTTCGGTTTGTTGTCACACATTGTTCCGCCTTCATTAAACTGTTGCACCCACGAACGCACTTTCGACACATCCATAACTCCATCACCACATGTCTCCTTCAACTGTCGATGAATTTCAATTGGTTTCACACCACGCAAATTCAGAAAACGAATGATTGCACGCTGTTCAAGTAAGGAAAACGTCCCCATTTTAAGTATTTAAAACAGTTCTCATTCTCGCCGCTGGCGGTAAAATTCCATCTGCCGTACGGTGCTGCCATCTCTGGGATGTATTGACAATGAACGCGGCCTCATTTTAAAACAATGCGCATATTTCTATCTCGTCCCAGTCCGGAGAAAAAAAATCGGAGGCCTTAAAACTCGAATGCACCTCGTATTAATAATGGCAAAAAATACCCTCATTACATTTAAATACGAGTCAAGCACTTCATGCTCGTGCAATGAATATGTTATGTACAGCATTACTTAAAGGACGAGATGTAAGGAGTCGCCCCCCCCCCCCTCCACGTAGGTGTCATGCCACAAAGGCATAAGAAAATGCAAATACATTTCCGTGTGTCAGGCATAAAAGAACAACAACTAAATATATTATCCTAAAAATCATTCGTCATACATTTTAATATGAATCTATGCTGGCAAAGGTATTGTATCAGGATGTCTGCATACATCTTAAACACAGTCCTAGGCTATGGCATAATTACGTTGGAACTGATTGCCATCTGGTTTGACCAGTATGGTGTTTGTTGCTGATATCTGCAGCTTTATATATTAAATGTGTTTTATCCTATCCATTACATAACAGTCCTGCATATATCTACGTATTTTATGACGTATTCTTGTAATGTAACGGTGTGTTGTTACCTTATACAGATGGTATACTTGACAACGGCTGACAAAAGCCATAGAGACTCATGTCATTTTTATTCTTTTCAATAATGCAGACTATTTTTAGTTTAATTTATCTTAGATTTCTCATGGCTGTCCTGTAAAAAATGTATGTCACTGACCTTGACGTATATACTGACAGCAGCTGTAACCATTTGCATGTGACAAAAACGCCGAAATTTCAATAGTGGGTATCGTAAGAAAAGTCTGGTAATGCCGAAAATGAAGTCTTTTAAAAATAGCAGATGCAATCTTGGGAGAAGAACAGAATAGATTTAGGAAGGGACACTACCTGAGATAATATTTTCATCATTGAAATAATCTTGAAAAACGATGTGAGGTCAGTTTAGAAACACATCAGACTTTTATTGACTCTGAGAAAGATTTTGATTCACTCATTAGAAACAGGGTGTGAAAACTGACAGGAGATAGAGGATTCCAATAAATGTTATACAGACTACTGTAAACTTATTTGATGGTTCTAAAATAATCATAATACGTAGCTCAAAAACATAAGAGATAATAATAAATCAAGGCAAAGATGAAGGTTGTCACTGATATTGTTTTGCAACTATATTGAGGATCTAATTAGAAAATGGAGGAATGGTGTAAATGAAGGTATACAACTGAAAAGAAGCTATTGTCTGAACGCTATGCTATATGCAGATGATGTAGTCTTCATACAGTACAAGGAATCAGACGTAAAACATTTGGTGTATAGATTATATGAATAAGGAAGACAATGCTACAAACTGAAAACATTCACCAATATAGCTATGGCTCACTACAAAAAACACCTAGTTCGATCACACAACTGAAGATAAGACACCGAAACAAGTCTCCAGGTTGAATATTAAAGGTGTGATATCAACTGCAACGATTATATTGATTTACAGAATGGAAACAATAAATAAAACCTTAGAGAATATGACTAGGAAAAATAAAATTAAAGTTTTACAAAACAATGGTTGTGCCTGTCTTTAACTATGGCAATGAATCCTGGATTAAAAAAGAATTCGTTCACACCTGTCAGCAATTGCTTTCTTTGGAATTGGAATTATCACATTCTTCTTGAAGTCTGAGGGTATTACTCCTGTTTCATGGACCTTGCAAACGAAGTAGAAGAGTTTCGTCGTGGCTGGTTTTGCCAAGGCAGTCAGTAGTTCTGACGAAATGTCGTCTACTCCCAGGGCCTTGTTTCGAGATCTTTCTGAAATTCTTCTCGCAGTATCATATCTCCATTTCCTCTTTATCTATGTCCACTTCCCTTTCCATAAAATTGCTTCATCTCCATTGTCTACACCATCTATATACTTCTTCCATTTTTCAGCTTTTCCATCTTTTCTTAGGACTCGTTTATCATCTGAGCTGCCTCGTGATGACTGGGTGTTATGTGGTGTCCTTACGTTAGTTAGGTTTAAGTAGTTCTAAGTTCTAGGGGACTGATGACTATAGATGTTAAGTCCCATAGTGCTCAGAGCCATTTGAACCACTATCTGAGCTCTTGATATTCATACAGCTGCTTCTCTTTTCTCCAAATGTCTCTCTAATTTTCCTGTAGGTAGTATGTATCCTTCCCCTAGTGATATATGCTTCTAAATCCTTACATTTCTCCTCTAGCCATTCCTGCTTAGCATATTTTGCGCTTCGTGACAATTTCATTTTAGACGTTTGTATTCGTTTTCGCCTGCTTAATTTGCTGCAGTTTTGAACTTTCTACTTTCATCAGTTGCGTTCAATATCTCTTGTGTTATCCAAGGAATCCTTCTAGGCCATGTCTTTTTACCTATTTGAACTTCTGCTGCCTTCACTATTTCATCTCTTAAAGCTAACCATTCGTCTTTGCTGTACTTTTTTCCCCCGTTCCAGTCATCCGTTGCCTGATGCCCCTCCTGAAGTTATCGACAACCTCTGGTTCTTTCAAATTATCCAAGCCTCAGCTCGTTAATTTCCTATCTTTTTGCAATTTCTCCAGGTTTCATCTGTAGTTCATAACCGATAAACTGTGATCAGAGTCCATATCTGTCCCTGGAAATGTCTTACACTTTAAAATACCGTTCCAAAATCTCTCACTTACCATTATATAATCAGTCTGAAACATTTCGGTGTCTCCGGGCCTCTTCCACGTATACAGCCTTCTTTTACGATTCTTAAACCAAGCGTTAGCAATGATTAAATTATGCTCCGTCCAAAACTCTACCAGGAAGCATCCTCCTTCATTCCTTTCCCACAGTCCACATTCGTCTGTTATTTTTGCTTCTCTTCCTTTTGCTGCTGTCACATTCCAGTCCTCCATCACAATTAAATTTGCGTCTCCTTTAATTATCTGAACAATTTCTTTTACCTCATCGTACATTTCTTCAATCTCTTCATCATCAGAGGCATGTAAATTTGACTACTGTAGGCATAGGCTTCACGTCTAGCTTGGCTACGATAATGCGTTTACTATACTGTTCATAATACCTTACCCGCATTCCTATTTCCTTATTCATTATAAAAGCCACTCCTGCATTACCCCTATTTGACTTTGCGTTTGTAACCCTGTATTCACCTGCCCAGAAGTCCTGTTCCTCCTGCCACCGAACTTCACTAATTTAAATTTTCTAATTTACCCGCACGATTAAGGGATCTAACATATCACACTCCATTCCGTAGAATGCCAGTTTTGTTTCTCCTGGCGACAACATCGCGCGTAGTCCCCGTCCGGGGATACGAATAGAGGACTATTTTAAGAACGGAATATTTTACCCAAGAGGACGCCATCATCATTTAATCATACAGTAGAGCTGCATGTCCTCCATAACATTCTGAATCTATGTATTTTGAAACTAGGGAACCGAAATTTTTCAATTTTTGTTCAATTTCTGCGTTTAATACAGGAAATAGTAGTAATAAAAAACCGAAAATAGGTTATATCAGATGGCGGTTATTTTGAGCGGTTTTATTGGTCTATTTAAGCTGGCGCTGAGAAAAGATTTAACGGAGAACCAGTTGTTACAGTGACAACCGCCATCCTCTTTGCAGCCGCACCAAGGAATGAGCATAATTTCCCGTGAAAAGGATGGGAACCAAGAAAACCCACGATATATGGTGAACGTTAAGCTGCTGTACTTTTTGTCGTGGTCAACATAGCAGTTTACTGGCATCGAAGACGATGATTGCTAGAAATTCGAGAAAATTCTGTACAGAATAAAAAGAAAGCTGTAACCGGATTCTGGGAAGGGGCAACTACCCCCTCGTGCCCTCCCCCGTGCGTTTCAACATTAGTCACATGTTTGATAAAGGCAAGGTCAAACAGTTGCAGTTAAACATTCAATTTTTTAATCCTTTGAGACCCAAAAATATAAAAATATGTTCAATTTTACTTTTTTCAAAAAATTGTCCTTTATCATCATAGAAGCGAGAATACAAAAGGAAATTGGGGAAAAGTAAACAGTCAGTTGTTTTAACAAGGTGGTTTCATATTGAAACCTCAGGGATATACAGTTTTAACCACCTATCGTTTCATAAGATTGTATTTTTCCTAGATGCAGTCCCACATCTCGAAATTTCCATGAACTCATAATGCCTAAAATAAATTATACTACTGAATAATAAGCCAAAATAGGCAGACATTTTAATAAATTTGGTATAAATTAATAATTTATACCAAAAGTACTTATTGCTACCCAAGCACGACTCACGCCCCGTCCTCACAGTTTTACTTCTGCCAGTATCTCGTCTCCTACCTTCCAAACTACAGAAGCTCTCCTGCGAACCTTGCAGAACTAGCACTCCTGAAAGAAAGGATATTGCGTAGACATGGCTTAGCCACAGCCCGGGGGATGTTTCCAGAATGAGATTTTCACTCAGTAGCGGAGTGTGCGCTGACATGAAACTTCCTGGCAGATTAAAACTGTAGGAGACGAGATACTGGCAAAGTAAAACTGTGAGTCGTGTTTGGGTAGCTCAGTTGGTAGAGTACTTGCCCGGGAAAGGCAAAGGTTCCGAGTTCGAGTGTCGGTACGGCACATAGTTTTAATCTTCCAGGAAGTTTCACAGTAGTATAAACTCAAATTTACGTTACAGTACCTTTGGATGCACTTTCTTCTACTGTCAAAGATTTCTTCAATATGACCAATATAAAAACACACATTTCACAGACCCCTACAATAAGGTAGCACATTCTCCGCATTGACTGTTGCTTTGAAAGGTGTAGGTGCCTGCTATGTACTACATTCCTAGAAGTACCTTAGTGTGCTACCTGAGTATCGGTGGTTCCATCCGAAAAGCACTCGTACTTAAAAAAAAAAATAGTAAATGATGGTTTCCGGCAGAAGCTATTAGTACTCTAAAAGTTAATATAGAGTAAATCAAAATTTTTTCGCAATCAATAACAAGAAAAATCACAAAAATAATGGTGTTGCTTGCAGTGCGAAACGTCAATTACATCTCAAGAAATTGCAGAGCGAAATTGATGCTTATAAAACACGAAACGCACCGCTGTAGCACATCCCGTGATGCAAGTGTGAACACCACGTTGATCTTAATCACGATGTAATTGATTTTCTACGATGGGACAACCACTGTATTTACTGAGAATTACACTGTTATTAAATTGACAAGAACAATACAGATGTCCAGTCACACACAATGAAAAATTAGGGAAGGATCTTCTCGTCCGTTCTTTATTGATTTTTACTGCAGCTATAGAAGGGACATAAAGGTAACGAAAAACCGAATCTACCGGCCTGTGTAAACATAATTAATGACTAACCAAGAATCTAACGGAGGGATAAATGGTATCTGTATGTAGTTGCGTGACTAAACATCTATACTGTTGGCAGTTCACTTAATAATAGTGTAAAGAGCAATAAGTACAGCATTCGCTGCATTGTAGTATGTCAGTCTCATCGTGATTACGAGCAACATGGGATTCACGATTCCATCTCGAAATATGCATCAGCAGCGCGTTTCGTTTATTTCAAGCATCAGTTTCACTTTGCAATTTCTCGGGATGAAATTAACGTATTGTGATGCAACTGACGCCAATCTTTCTGTGATTTTTCATGTTATTGATTGCGTATTTCAGTTTCCTTAGCTTTAGGTAATTTTAATTGTGTCTTACTTGTCATAAATGTAACGGTTGATATTCTCTGTCTCTCGTACCGACTGTTATTTAACACTGAGATCCATTTTGTTACTGCGATTCCCAAGGTCCAGTCTGTATGTCCTTTTAATTTGGTTTCTACCGCTAGATGTCGCGGTCGTCAACTCGCGACGGAGTGGCGCGTATTCTGCTTCGCACTATTCAGTGTGTAGCTGGTGCTGCAACGTGTAGTTCTATTTGACGCATGCCAATATATTGACGACTCCCAAGGATGGTGTGTCTTTTAATTCTTTGTTTCTCCCGCTGATTTTGGCGATGGTAGGTTTCTTCTCTTTTATGCTCTACCGACAAAGCTGTTTTAAATTAATTACGTTCATTCTACAATATTTCGTGCCCATAGGTTTTATACTATCAAACGTGGATTGTCATGTGCTATCCAGTGTCGTCTTTTGACTGTGTTCTGGAGATGTATTAGTGATTATGCGTAGTTTGGATCGAATGCCCATCTACCGTGTCATCCCAAGATTTTACCGTCGAGCGACATGCTTTTGCACGGAATTACACCTTGGAATTCGTTGCACATGAAGTATTAGTTTTGTGAGTGCATCGATTTACTGTCTGCATTGTTCGGCAGGTTATGTTGACTATTAATACTTTACTTATGTGGGTTTATTCTATATGCAGACATGACCTGAAGATATACTTCTAGGGCATGGAACCGGTCGTCGTACAGTGCTAACACAATAAACAGCTATTGTGAGGTTGAACTTTCACTCAATTTTAATACAGACTACTTTACCACCTCTGAATTTAAACAGTTTGATTGTCCTTCACAGTATGTTCAGGAATACTTTGGTTGTCACCCTTACAGCACATCGGTACGTCCACGATATTCTACGCTTCGTTATGTTGCTCTTCATTGCAAGGCAGCCTCGGCTTACATTTCAACAAGGTAATGCCCGCTTGCTCGCGACGAGAGTTTCTGACGCTTTTTTTCGTGCTTGCCATACCCTAACTTGGCCAGCAAGCTCGCCGGATCTTTTCCAGATTGAGAACGTTTGGAGCATTTTGGGCAAGCCCTCCAACCAGCTCGGGATTTTGACGCTCTAACAGGCCATTTGGACAGAATTTGGCACAGTATCACTCAGAAGGACTTCCACTATCTCTGTCAGTCAATGTAAAGCCGAATAACTGATTACGTTCCAAGATGCTACTCCAGGCGGGTGTAAAATGAATGTACGCAACGGAAATACTGAACGCGAGAATAAAGATTTGGCCCTGTTTGACTACCCCCTGAAGCAGATCTTAGGATCTTTTAATGGTGATTATCTCCTTCTTGCTCTTTAACCTATAAATTCCAACATAAACATAAATGAATGATTAAGGGAACTTGTAACCACAAAACGATAAATGTTGTTTCCGCTTGTACATTTATTGTAGATTAAAACCCCTTTATATTACAAATGTTTATAAATCAATGTTTAATGGACATAAAGAGATACAAATGAATTTCCTAACTAATACGATTCATCAATTGCCCAAGTCTGCCAATTTTTATGGCTACGCGATCTAATATAGATACCACGAGACGACTGACATCTATGTACCAAACACTAGAAGACACTACTTTCAAAGATAATCTACAGTGGTGTGCAACCTCAGTGGAAATAAAATATACGTGATCACAGCTGTTTAGCTTTATAACCCTAATAAGCCGAAGCAATAAGCAATATCACCGTATGTACTGCATCCGGTGCGTCGGAGTGATTTTTCTCGTACACGTCTGCGATGATGGAAGGACCCCAGCCACAAAATAAAACTCTTTCAAACATTAGGACGGCAGAAGGCGGTCATCTGACTATAATAATCTACTACTTTCTTCTCTTCTCTGTGTTCTACAGACAAGAAACGCGAACTCCCAGCCTCAAGGACGGAATTCAGATAACGTTTAAATCAAATGGTTAAAATGGCTCTGACCACTATGGGACTTAACATCTGAGGTCATCAGTCCCCTAGAACGTAGAACTACTTAAACCTAAGTAACCTAAGGATGTCACACACATCCATTCCCGAGGCACGATTCGAACCTGCGACCGTAGCGGTAGCGCGGTTCCAGACTGAAGCGCCTAGAACATCTCGGCCACACCGGCCGGCCAGATAACGTCTCTACGTGAGTATACACAGAAGAAGTGCTATCAATCACTGAACGCTGTGTACTCAACGACGACTCCCTGCCTGGAGGCGAAGTCCAGAATCGTACAAGTTCGCAATAGTACAGTGCCTAACCGTTCTCACTAAAAAATCTCCTGAGAACAAAGAGAGCAAGTCCATCTGTACCAATACAAGCTGATACTGAGCGACCATCAAACTCGGGCGCTCAGAACAGAAGACTTCTTTTCTCCACCGCTGGCTTCCCAGCAAAGCTCGGCTCCCCTCCCTCGTAACTCAGAAGGCGAATCATATTCTCTACAGATTCTTCCGAACGCCGATCAACCATATTTTAGTCTTCTGTCGTCCAACGCGGAAAGTTTGCGAGGAAATACCTATTCTCATAGAATGGTACGCTTCTCAGAGTAAAAATCCTCGGAAATAACCCAGCCTGCGATTTCCGAAGTAACACTTCCTCGTTCCTCTCTGCTGCATCCAAGATTTTCAGAGTTTCCGAACTATTATCCGGTTATCCTTCCGGCCTCCGCTACAACACCGGTCGGCCGCCGCTGTATTTCGCTTTCGCGCTCAGGTGCCCAGACCTGTGTGATGCGGGACCAACACATCTGTGCGGACTTTTCCACTCAGGGCTTGTGTTACTCGTGCCGTTTCATTTCCACAACATAAGGGCCGTAGATGGACCAACACATTGACTCGCTCTGTTTGTGAGGTTATGTCTCTTGAGTAAATCATCCAATTCTTCTGAAATAGTTATCATTTGTTTGTTTGTACCATTGCATCACAGCTGCCGATTTCCGTCCCACTGGATGATTCCTTCAGGGTGCGTCATATATATCCGTCTTTCAGCATATGTTCCTCATTTCGCTGTTGTCTTTAAATCATTAATTAGTGTCGCCTTAGCCGGCCGAAGTGGCCGTGCGGTTAAAGGCGCTGCAGTCTGGAACCGCAAGACCGCTACGGTCGCAGGTTCGAATCCTGCCTCGGGCATGGATGTTTGTGATGTCCTTAGGTTAGTTAGGTTTAACTAGTTCTAAGTTCTAGGGGACTAATGACCTCGGCAGTTGAGTCCCATAGTGCTCAGAGCCATTTGAACCATTTGAAGTGTCGCCTTAGTGGCTTAAGCAAACAGCACGAGTATTAAAAATGCCCATATGACTTCAAGCCTTGCATCTTCTTCATTCGTCACAGAAGTTTCAGTGTACTATGGACTCAACTTTAATATCTCTTTTCAGATTCTATCCCTTGCTTCCAAACATCAGTCAACAACCTACCTGACTGAGCGAAAACATTACTCTTACGCTTAAAGAGGCTATGTTTCTGTAATGTCTCTCACTGTTCAGTAATTTAGCAAAGGTCAAAAGAATCAGAGTTTCACTATTGTTGTTCTCAAACTATCGAGACTTTCCCAGTCCCCACAGTAAGTGTGACAGAGATACTTTCAAGTTTCTCATCTGTTATAGTTGTCTTTTGATAAGCAGCAGTAACTAACTACAAACGTGGCTACAGATACGCCCACTCAGTGCAGCTTTCTCAGGCAACACTGCTGAGTTATCACTCCATAACTGTTCATTTCACTTTACGTTTGCTGCGACACGACTTACAAGTTCCTGTCTGTCTCACGAGCGTTCGCTCACATCTATACCTCTCGATTTTCCACTCCACAGACTTCCACTATGTCCCACCTTCCACATGTTTCGTCTCAGGCACAAGCAATACAAACGATTTCCTGGGGAGGGAGACTACGGCTCACAGACTTTGTGAGTAACAATAAAAAACACTCAATACTCAATAACAATTTCATAAGAGTTATAACAATTTAAAAAGTCAAAAAGGTGCAGTTGTTTCCAAACCCTGCATAGCACTATAATTTCATAATCTAGATGGACAGCAACGGAGTCCCAGCATTCTGGAAGTTATCCACGTTAAGAGTGCAATCACATTAGTGTGTTTTTGTAAGAGAACTGAGTACACCAATCGTCTGTTTGCCAAAAGCGTACAAAGCATGGCGCTGAATGAGCAAAGCCTAGGGAAAAGCGGTGAAAAAAAAAAATAATGAATGGAACATTAATGCTGTGTACGGGGCATTGAGTAACGTCTAGGGAATCTAGGGAAAGTACTATATGTACACAGGAAGATATTATCCAAAAATTAATGCTGTAGTATGGAAACGATCGTTTATTGTTATTCAAGGAATTCTTCAACAAATTTCATTTCGCCAAATCACACTAAAAAAGAAAAATCGGCATAATATTATAATTTCATTACATTCTGTCAGTCTAACGACTAATAATGAACAGTATGTACACTATATGGAAGTACGAAAGTCTTGTGAACACCGCATACATTTCATACAAAAGTCTGGGACTATAATATAACACACTTACAATTTTGTTGCAAAATATTGGTTCATATACACTCCTGGAAATGGAAAAAAGAACACATTGACACCGGTGTGTCAGACCCACCATACTTGCTCCGGACACTGCGAGAGGGCTGTACAAGCAATGATCACACGCACGGCACAGCGGACACACCAGGAACCGCGGTGTTGGCCGTCGAATGGCGCTAGCTGCGCAGCATTTGTGCACCGCCGCCGTCAGTGTCAGCCAGTTTGCCGTGGCATACGGAGCTCCATCGCAGTCTTTAACACTGGTAGCATGCCGCGACAGCGTGGACGTGAACCGTATGTGCAGTTGACGGACTTTGAGCGAGGGCGTATAGTGGGCATGCGGGAGGCCGGGTGGACGTACCGCCGAATTGCTCAACACGTGGGGCGTGAGGTCTCCACAGTACATCGATGTTGTCGCCAGTGGCCCGCATCTCGTGGTCGTGTGGTAGCGTTCTCGCTTCCCACGCCCGGGTTCCCGGGTTCGATTCCCGGCGGGGTCAGGGATTTTCTCTGCCTCGTGATGGCTGGGTGTTGTGTGCTGTCCTTAGGTTAGTTAGGTTTAAGTAGTTCTAAGTTCTAGGGGACTTATGACCACCGCAGTTGAGTCCCATAGTGCTCAGAGCCATTTGAACCATTTTTTTGTTGTCGCCAGTGGTCGGCGGAAGGTGCACGTGCCCGTCGACCTGGGACCGGACCGCAGCGACGCACGGATGCACGCCAAGACCGTAGGATCCTACGCAGTGCCGTAGGGGACCGCACCGCCACTTCCCAGCAAATTAGGGACACTGTTGCTCCTGGGGTATCGGCGAGGACCATTCGCAACCGTCTCCATGAAGCTGGGCTACGGTCCCGCACACCGTTAGGCCGTCTTCCGCTCACGCCCCAACATCGTGCAGCCCGCCTCCAGTGGTGTCGCGACAGGCGTGAATGGAGGGACGAATGGAGACGTGTCGTCTTCAGCGATGAGAGTCGCTTCTGCCTTGGTGCCAATGATGGTCGTATGCGTGTTTGGCGCCGTGCAGGTGAGCGCCACAATCAGGACTGCATACGACCGAGGCACACAGGGCCAACACCCGGCATCATGGTGTGGGGAGCGATCTCCTACACTGGCCGTACACCACTGGTGATCGTCGAGGGGACACTGAATAGTGCACGGTACATCCAAACCGTCATCGAACCCATCGTTCTACCATTCCTAGACCGGCAAGGGAACTTGCTGTTCCAACAGGACAATGCACGTCCGCATGTATCCCGTGCCACCCAACGTGCTCTGGAAGGTGTAAGTCAACTACCCTGGCCAGCAAGATCTCCGGATCTGTCCCCCATTGAGCATGTTTGGGACTGGATGAAGCGTCGTCTCACGCGGTCTGCACGTCCAGCACGAACGCTGGTCCAACTGAGGCGCCAGGTGGAAATGGCATGGCAAGCCGTTCCACAGGACTACATCCAGCATCTCTACGATCGTCTCCATGGGAGACTAGCAGCCTGCATTGCTGCGAAAGGTGGATATACACTGTACTAGTGCCGACATTGTGCATGCTCTGTTGCCTGTGTCTATGTGCCTGTGGTTCTGTCAGTGTGATCATGTGATGTATCTGACCCCAGGAATGTGTCAATAAAGTTTCCCCTTCCTGGGACAATGAATTCACGGTGTTCTTATTTCAATTTCCAGGAGTGTATTAATTAACGAATTTGTATGGAAACCACAAAGGTTGTATTGCAATCTGGTAGGCAAAAAGCCTTTCCCAATGGCTTGTATATGACTGTGTATATGACGTACGGCAAAAAAGATCGTAGTTTTGTGTTCCATATAAAACTGTCGCATTGTGACCCATCAGTAAAACAATACTGCGAGCCAACTATGATACACTCAAGTACTGGGAACAAAATTATTATTCTTACGTTTATCGCTGTTTCTGGATCACAGTCTGTTATGATTGCAACAACTGAGCTAGCACCGTACTTCGCGTTACCGATATTACAGAACAGTATGTAGCGTTGCTCTTGGAGGACGAGAAGAAAAAGAATTGTTATTTTATATATATATTGTTTTGAAAAATGTCGAAAAAGTGAATATTTTGGTGGGCCACTTGGCAACAGAATCAGGGATTGATTACACTATTATAATAACATACGTTGAGCATTAAATACCTGAATAAGAGCAGCATATTGATATACATATTTGAGATCGTTCGGAAGAAACATTATCATTTCTGTGCATTTTTATAGTCGCGGTGTAGTCATACCCGGATCAAGACTAAGGGATCAGAAGATTTATAGACTTTAAAAGAAATGCAACACTACACAAAAAAGCTGGTTCAGAAATAATAGGAAAACGATAATGTTCCTTCTGCCTCATGCTGCGTTCGGCCCATCAGCGTGATCGTAATTACTGGTGATGAAGTAACACAAAATAATTATAATTCAAGTAAATGAGGAGATGGAAATCATCAAGGTTAATTTACTAAAATAAGCACACTTATCTGTAACACACCTTTTTTTTTAATGCTACGTACCTTTTCATATTAAATTACAATAGATGACCATCGTGGTTAAATACTTTATACATAACAGTCGAAATCTCCTCTTGATGCTGCCTGTTCGTAATCAGTTACAAGAAACTACATGTTTTCTGATTGAAAAAAAAATAACATTTAGCATATTTACTCAATATTTTCACATAGAATATAAAATACAGTTGCGGAACGCAGCAAGTCCGCGTCCGCCTTTCATAGAATACCAACAGTAAAAGGTGAGGCGCCAAAAGCCTCATTTGTCTTGAAACAACAGAATTCTTTTTTTATACCATTAATCGATACATGTACATAGAGATTTACAGGCACCGCGCAAGAACGGCAAAGATAAAGAATAATAGACTCTGTCGCTGCTTTGCGATGGTTCATTTCTTTTACTTTACAATTGTTCGATTACTTTAGGCCATCAGGCATTTACTATTGAGCGTATATTAATGTTTGTGAGGCGAAAATTACTAATATTACACTGCCTCCCATGAGGAGGGAAGGAATACCGAAGGTATTACTTTCATCCTCGTGCCCATTGGGATATTTGTAATTTTCGGGTGTAACATACAGGTTATTAAAAGTTTCATTTCACATTCATTCCATAATAAAAGAATTAACGTTCCAGTTTGTAATTACTGACGGTGGATCATTGTCAATTTGTTCTGTGTTTCTATCAGAGTTTGTATGGATTCAGTCTTTCTTGATGATTCTTAAAATTAAGGCTATAAGTACACATATTTACAAAATTTATAAGGAAATAGAGTCACACTTCATTTTTCATCGTTGCAAAAGTAATTTGACTATCACGACTGGTACACAACTTTCTGTTTTGACCGTATTCATTATATTGTCATCGTCTTGTCGATTGATTGCCTTGTCCGTTGTCGCACTTAATTATACATTTATTTTCGTCGCACATACACTATTTATGATAGACTTGGATTGTAGAGCGGCCACTGGTGATGGCTTCGACAAGGAAGTCCATATCTTTCACTTTCAGGGCTCGAGTGTGGCTCTCCGAATTATTTCAGATATGAAACAGATAAAATATCTTATATTAGAATAGCTTACAAAACTAATTTTATATGCATGTGGGATGGGATATAGGAAGGATCGGATCCTTTGACGTATTTTCGTGTGCTTATTTTCATTCGCATCGTGACCTCTCGTTAAAGTTTACTTTTCAACAGTGTTCAGAGGTGAACTTGTGACTTATCTCTGTGTACAGTCAGTCATTATACTAATTACGCTAACTTCTCTATCTTAGAGTCTCTCAGAAGGTTTTCAGTACTGGATGTGAATGTTTTTGCTACAGAATATTGCGCACAGCAACTGCTGTTGGCGGTTGAACGTTTACATTATTTCGTCACATGGTGGCTGTCCGCCTCCATCCGCCTCCACTGTTGCGAGCAATCTTGAAATTCAGTCTGTGCGCGCGCACGTGACCGGAGCTTTCTTGCAGAGCGTTGATTTCGCGTTTGAGATGCCGTGCGTCGCTTTTGTTCGGCGGATCGTGGCTTTGTGCTTTTTAGATTGTTGGAGGGAGCTTCTGCCACCGAAACTGCCTCACATCACTTCCTGTCCATTATATAATTACTGATTCACAGGTAAGTGGTAGCTACCGCTGCAACTGCATGTGTGGAATGACACTGATTATGACACACTGCACACATCAATGAATTTTTCACACATATGGTGCAGTAGAAGACTGCCACTGAAAATCGTTGAACTTTAAAACTTCACTTGCACTGTGGTGAGCGTCTGCGTGAACGGTGTATTAAAAGAAATTCTCGCTTCATAACATCACACGGTGTTTACAAATTGATTTACATACTAATATTTACAAGAGTTCATTTAAATCGAGAAATAATCTAATTGACCACTTTGAATCAGAACAATTGTTTCTTAATTAGTCTTTTTTTTTACTATTTATGCCTACAGTCTCTCGCGTCCGTCGGCCGTCGTAATTTAATATATTATTATTGTTATTATTATATTTTGATTGTTGCCGACTTACGTGGTGGGCCTTAATAAAAATGATATTCCATTTAATTTTGATTTTACGGTTAAATGCTTTCCTGAAGTTCTCCTTTTCAACAATATTAATTTCAAATTATTTGTTACGTTAATGAATGTTAGGCTCGCTGAATCTTAAACATGAGCATATAAGTTGTACTTTTCATATTAATTTCCTCGGCTAGTCAGTTCACCTTAAAGCATAAGATCTTTAGTTATTAATTACAATTGCAGCCCACACACGCGCGAGAGTATTTTTTCTTACCTCCGTTAACCATTGTATTGTAGTCGGAGTCCTTGCTCTGGCTCTCGGCTATGGTACTGAAAATAAGAATCTTAAAGCTACTTATTTCTGCAACTTCGTGCGGCTGTGGAGAAAAATTAATATTATGCTAATAGCGGGCGAGTTTTTCGATTCCGCTAATTTTTCATAAGTTAATATCGCCACGTAATGGCGTCGTTGGCTGCATCGGCCGCTGCGATTGTTGAGCTGTAAATTACTTGAATGCGGGTTAATTCAAGGAAGGCGGACATGAAGTCGGGATCACCTCTTAAAAATTAAAAGCGCACAATAATATTAAATCATTATATTATATGCTTAACTCATACAAATATGCTTACATTTGCCAGCATTCGAAAGATGTCCGTCGATACACAATAAAGACAAGAGAAGAAGTGAAGACGACTAAAAAAATTAACGAAAGAGCGTATCTTGTCGTCTCTTTAGATCACTTTGTTATATTTCTTTGCATTGAATTTCTTTGCATTTCTCGACAGAGAAATTATTGTTTTACGGCTACATGAAAAAAAAAACTCTTACAAATTATGAATGTCTCTTCTTTATAAATATTGTTTTTAAGTCTTTTCGTAATAGGGCACTGGGGACGCTATAAGTCACAGGTAAGCCATTATAAGTCCTTTTTCTTTGACCAAATTCATTACAATCTGCTTTACAAATTAATTTCATTCATAGTAATCTTTATCACGCTTGCTTATTCATTTTGTAGGCCCAATACATTTTTTTAATGCTCATCTTATTTAGTGACTTGTGAGGGGAGCTTCATTTATGTCAAAGTTTCTCTCGTATGTGCTTGTCTTTAAAGAAAGTTCGAGGACAGATTTGAAAATAGCAATTCCGCCTCTGGATTTCGTGTAGAAATACAAACAGTCGAAAAAGAAACGTGGGCAAAGCGGGCCTACTCGCGGATCGTCGACAGAATTTAAATTACTCCTCAACCAGGTCGAAAATTTAATTTACATTGCGCATTACAAAAGAAATTTGCGCGTCGCGAACCTACTCATTTTTATACGTAGTGCCTCCCTTCCCAAGCACATGTGCATCTTTACAAGTTGATCCTGCGGAGTGGATAGGATCAAGGATCTTAAAGGATTTGCACTTAGGAAAGGGATTCAATAATCACAGAGAAAACAATAAATATTGCAGTGCGCACTTAAAATAAAATCTATCACTTCAAGCATTTATATCTAATATGTATCTTGCTGCAGCTTGCTTACTACTCTTTTTTCATTTCTTAGACTAAGTCAAGTTCATGCATTACGCATTTGGGTATTAATTATCATTTGTATATATAATCCTCTCACTAGAGTGTTGTCGTTTGCTGCTGTCGCGACCTGTGAAGCTTGGGCGAGATTCTTATTCTATTTGCTGCTAGCCTGTGAATTTGCAGTATCGCTAATGCTCAATAGTACCGTGAAGTTGCCATAATAAACCACGTTACTCATATGTTCTTTTACTCAGCTTGTTTATAGTCTGGACTCATCTTACATTGCGTTATATAATAAACTTCCTTTTTATTCCATCACGCTTTTACTTAAGGTTAACGTCAGGCCTTTTTAGAACAATTGCACTGCGTTATCAATCTGTTCATGCTTAATCCTAGGTATCTGTTTACTTCAAAGAGATGTTATTTTATCGGTGGCACAGCACTGTGCTGGAATTCAAGTTAAATCTACCGACTGTTTTGCGCTAACAGGTGGTGCCTAGTTTACGTCACATTTGAAAATAGGGAATAACCTCATGGAATCGAATCTTTTCACACTACTTTCCTCTTTTGTCTGGACGTTAAGTATTTCCTTTTAAAACAGGTCATTAATTTGTCCTCGATTAAATTTCACTTACTAATACTAAGCACATATAATCATCATTTTCATATTACTATTTAGCGAGAGAAGTGCATTATTCGCTCCTTCCTCTTTCCTCATTTTAGTACCTTGGGGCTAATTAATACCTCTCGAGTACATCATTTTTCTTACATACTAACTAAAATTGATAATCGCCTGTAGGACATGTCCTCCTGTTTTCATAAAGATTATTCATGTAAATACTTGTCTACAACTTATTCTGTATTTTATTTTCCAGACGCGTTGTTTTAATACATAAAGTTTCCTTTTAGCACCGGTTAACTTTCTGTGAATTGGATCTTTCATTAACAAAACTTTATAATTCGACATTTGTTCCACCAGTTCGCTGGTTTTTGGCAAGCCCTCAGGTGAGCGAGAAAGTGCGTCTGCTATAACGTTATCTTTACCTTTTATATATATAATGTCAAAGTCATATTCCTGCAGGAATAAGCATCATCGAGTAAGACGGGGATGTTGCAACTTGCATGTAAGGAGGAATGATAAGGCTTGATGGTCTGAATAGACTCTAATTTTTCTTCCATAGATATAATAGTTAAATCGCCTAAAAGCCCATACTATGGCGTGTGCCTCCAACTCCGTAACCGAATAAGACTTTTCACACTCAGATAACACTCGACTCGCAAAGCTCAAAAATGGTTCAAATGGCTCTGAGCACTATGGGACTCAACTTCTGAGGTCATTAGTCCCCTAGAACTTAGAACTAATTAAACCTAACTAACCTAAGGACATCACACACATCCATGCCCGAGGCAGGATTCGAACCTGCGACCGTAGCGGTCTCGCGGTTCCAGACTGCAGCGCCTAGAACCGCACGGCCACTTCGGCCGGCGACTCGCAAAGCTGATCACTTGGATTTGCTCGTGTCCATTTACTAATTGAATCTGGAAAAGACAAGCGCCGATACCCACAAAGGAAGTGTCTGCAGTAATGCAAAATTCCTTATCCATCTGAGGATGATGGAGAATGTTACTGTTAACCAGACTGTCTTTAATTTTCTTAAATCCGTCTTGGCAATCCGGCGTCCAATTCCAATGTGAATTCTTTTTTAAAAGGTTGTTAAGAGCGGGATTGTTCAATACCTGATTGGGAATAAAACGTCTGAAAAATGACGTAAGACCGATAAATCCTATGAGTTGCCTTTTTGTAACAGGCGTTGGAAAGTTTTTTATAGCAGTCAATTTTTCCGGGTCAGGTTTAATTCCTTCAGGGGTGATGATGTGTCCTAAAAATTTAATTTCACTTTTTCCAAACTTGGATTTGCTGTAACACCATACTCTCTGAATCGTTGAAATACCTTTTGCAGAAGGGCCACATGATCTTCCCAATTTTTCGATGCTACAAGAACGTCATCCACATAGACTGTTACCTCATCTAAAAGTTCAGGACCTAGTACGTAGTCAAGGGCAGAAATAAAAATTCCGGAACTCACATTTAGTCCAAACGGTACAACTTTTAAATGGTAAGATCTACCTGCAAATATAAACGCAGTGTGCTTCCTAGACTCCTGTGCAAGTTTTACTTGCTAGTAACTGCTTTTCAAATCAAGGGTGCTCAAATACTTAACTGCATGAAACTTGTGGAGATGCTCTTCAAGAGCCTCTGGTCTCGTTCTTATGGGTACTATAATTTTATTGATTAACCTTGCATCTAGGACTAGCCTTACGCTACCATCTGATTTTAATACAGACAATAAAGGTCTCGAATAAGGTGAATGAGATACTTCTATCACATTCCAGCGTAACATTTTCCTGATCTCGCACTTGACAGCTTCGCCTCTCGCATATGGAATGGAATAGCTTGTTCTACAGTAGGTTGAATGGGGCAGGACATCCATTCGATATTCAAAGCCTTTTATTAGTCCAGGTTTCTTAGAAAATACTTGAACGTAATCTGTTAGCAAATTGTAAAGCTCATTCTTCTGTTGTTTGGATAATTCAGTGGACTCACTAGCTTTACCGTATAATTCATTCTGACCGGGAATTAGGTCTTTATACTCATCGTCATTAACACCTTCAAGATCTGTCATGTCTTCTGTCTGACTGTACTGTTGTCTTTTAGTCCATGGTCGTACTGCTATTTGTAGCACCCCAAAGTTTGTCTTCACCTTACTTCTTAACAAATTTACAGTTATTTGTTGCTGGCTCGCTACTAGAGTACAGATTCCACACTCGATGTCAATTTTAGCTTTCGTCTGCCTCAAGAATTCCATACTCAGGATACATGGCACTGATAGGTTTTCAACAATAAGAAAAATGCACGTTACTGAAATAGACTCTATCTGGATTTGAAGCTGAGTCTGAAGATTTACACGTTGTGTTAGTGGACCAATTGCTCCTAAAACGGCGCAACCTTGAATTGAAAGTGATAAAACTTAGCATACAGAGGATACTTGCTTAAATAAACATAAAGATAAGACATTTATATTAGCTCCTGTATCTACAATGGCTGTTACTGGTATGTTGGCAATTGATACTCTTATGGAAGCTTGAACTTGTTCGTCCCATACGTCATCATTGTCTTTCGTCTCAGTGTCTGCTACTAGATCATCCCGTAAGTTTGTCTCTTTGTCATACCTAATTGCTTTAATTTCGTGTGGACTAAGGGACAGGGTGCCCCCATTCAAACCTGCAGCATCCTCTAGGAGGCTCAAAGGTGCTGCTTTTAATTTTCCGCTCGACGCTTACTTTCCTGCTGATTTATATTTCTTAAAGTTTCTTCCGTCTGGAACTGGTGTTGGTTTTGTGGTACGAACTCGCTTGGGAATGGATCTTGTTGTCCTGGCGTATTCGCTTGCGCATAATAAATTTGCGTATTATGCGGGCGTTTAGGCTTCAGACTTCCCGAAGGTCTGTTCGCTTGTTGCGTGAAATGTATATTTTGTGGCTGAAAGGTATTTTGCTGTGGCTTGTGTTGATTGTAACCGTTACTGAAAGGTGTACGTTGGTCTCCACCTTGATTATGCCATTTATTTCCTTTCCACTGACGATTTGAATCGTAAGACTGATCGTTTTGATAATTGCCGTTGATCGGTTGCTTGTTTCCATATTGCTGGGGCTGTGTATTATAAAGTGCATTTCCGTACTGAGGTGGTGACGAATTATATATTGGATTGTATCTCTGGCCGTTATTGTACTTATTTTTGTATTTACTGTTGGAGTACGTAGTGTGTTTATTTTTGAAACCGTTGTGGGGTTGGTACTGGCCGTCGCTGTGACGCGCTTTCGCTCGGCCACCATTGTTGCCTGAGTATTCCGTATTGTGCTGGTCGCCTGCACTGAAGTGGGCGTTGCTAACATCAACTCTAGCGTCTTCGTAAATCAGATCTAATGAGTCTAACACAGATAGGAAAGTGTCCGTATCGTCCTCTGCCACGTTTACTAACTTTTCTCTGATCGCAATCGGTAGCTTAGTTTTTAGAATCATAATAACGTCTTTGGCGGTGATCGGCGAATCCCAGAACTTGATTTTCGCTAAATACTTTTCAAAATATCTTCTCAAACTACCGCAGCATCGCCTACGATAAATCTAGTAACGAACTGAATTCGCTGGCGGTCACTCCAGCTATTCAGGAAAATTCCTGAAAAATTTCGGAGGAACACTATAGGATGAATTTCTCTTTTCTGTGGGTGAAAGGTCGGAAAAACACGATGTTTGATCACGCTTTCCTCCTGCTTCAAACTGACAAAAGTGGGTGGGCTGGTACTCTGGTTAAATTGTGCTTCTATAGAACTATGAGTTTGAGCGTTATCAAATGGTGAACGGTAATGTACCTGCTGTTGTTCATTACATCGTGGTGAATTATTCCACTCTCCTGACACGGGAGGTGGGGAATTTTCAACTTGACATTTTAGTGTACGAACTTCATCAACTATTTGTTGACGCCATTCAGGTAAATCTTGAGCTAACGTTCGTCTTATCTGGCCTAATTCTGACATCACCGTGTCTCCTGTTTTTCCAGGGGCTGCCAATATTTCAAAGGTCACGTTTTTGACAGTTTCCCTGAGTTCGTTCTTGACCTTGTTTTCTATGAATCCGTCTTTGTTTTTAATCCACTCTTGGTAGTGGTCGGACAATGCTTCAGCATGTGCCTTAACAGTATTCTTTATTTGATCCTCTACATTAAGAGTCTCAATCTGTTTGGAAAGATCATCAACAACATTCTCAATCGTGTCTACTGCGGTTTTAACTCCCTTGACCTCATCAGAGATTGCAGTATAATCTTCTTTTAAGGTCGCAGCTTGTTTTTGATATTCCATCACTTTTGAATTTATCTCTCCCTTGGCTGCTTCGATTTTTTCATCTAACCGTTTTGAAATATCCTCTATTTTTTACTCTACTTGTGTGTCAATTTCTAGCCTCATGGTCGTGATCTGACTACTGATTTGGTTTTGGACATTACCCAACAGGGTATTTAAATCAGCTGTTATGTCTGCCTTTAGTTCGGCCTTTACCGAATTTAACCGTGTATTTAGGTCATTTATCTCCGTTTGCAGATCTGTTTTTACTGAATTTATGTCTGCTTTTACTGAATTGCACAGATTTGTAAGGACCTGATTTTTATTATGCCGTCTTTCGGCCTTCTCTTTTTCTTCGCGGGCCTTTTCATCTAATTTTTCCTGCTTTTCACGTTCCTGTCTTTGCGCTTCTCTCTGTCTTTGACTTTCGAACTTGCGTTCCATTATTGCTTCGATCATTGCTGCCAAGTCATTTTTTTCAAAAGCGGGAATAGTTTGCACACTAGGACCGGCTTCTAAAACTTCGGTCGATGCTGCTTCTGCCTCCGCTCATGTACCTATCGCGCGTGATCGTAATGGATAGTGAGGTCCATTCGCATCACCGCTGTCGTCTGCTTTTGTTTGTGTCCGCTGTTTACCGTCAGCCATGTTTATGAATTATTTGTCAAACGTCAAAATGCTACAGAAATTGTTTGTCACTGCCGTTAGTCGTTTGTCTGTGACGTAGTGCTATGGCTTACTGGGACCTAAGATCAAATTTTAACTCTGGGTAACAACTGACGTTCATGTACGCCAAGAAGACAAGATGGTTCCTACTAATTACAAACAAATGAAATATCACACGTTTTACCAGTTTTGAGCGTAGTTATCTGCCATATCGTAATTTTTTTATGCACTGACAACAATGGTACACTTTCACTGAATTTAACTAGCCTACATAAGAATGGACTATGGACAAATTGAAATAAAGCTGTTTTAAGGCAAGGAAAACAGGTTTACGTTCTGATCAACTCGAAAGATGCAACGTCACTACGAAAGCTTGGCTACTGCGTATAAAAATTTGACTTACTATGGCTGTCTTGGTGATACGGCTGGATACTCGCGTTTTTTGGTAATTTCATCAATCGTTCTTCTGGATTAACTAAAAGGTTTTCCCACTTCTCTTTCTCGGTTGAATTGCATCCACATGAAAAAATGAAACAATTATTAGAACAAGCACTGAAAAATTTTTAAACACATACATGAAATGATTTTTGATCAAGTCCCTGTTCGGGCGCCAAGTGTAGCGTTGCTCTTGGGGGACGAAAAGAAAAAGAATTGTTATTTTATATATATATATATTTTGAAAAATGTCGAAAAAGTGAATATTTTGGTGGGCCACTTGGCAACAGAATCAGGGATTGATTACACTATTATAATAACATACGTTGAGCATTAAATACCTGAATAAGAGCAGCATATTGATATACATATTTGAGATCGTTCGGAAGAAACATTATCATTTCTGTGCATTTTTATAGTCGCGGTGTAGTCATACCCGGATCAACACTAAGGGACCAGAAGATTTATAGACTTTAAAAGAAATGCAACACTACACAAAAAAGTTGGTTCAGAAATAATAGGAAAACGATAATGTTCCTTCTGCCTCATGCTGCGTTCGGCCCATCAGCGTGATCGTAATTACTGGTGATGAAGTAACACAAAATAATTATAATTCAAGTAAATGAGGAGATGGAAATCATCAAGGTTAATTTACTAAAATAAGCACACTTATCTGTAACACAACTTTTTTTTAATGCTACGTACCTTTTCATATTAAATTACAATAGATGACCATTGTGGTTAAATACTTTATACATAACAGTCAAAATCTCCTCTTGATGCTGCCTGCTCGTAATCAGTTACAAGAAACTACATGTTTTCTGATTGAAAAGAAAATAACATTTAGCATATTCACTCAATATTTTCACATAGAATATAAAATACAGTTGCGGAACGCAGCAAGTCCGCGTCCGCCTTTCACAGAAAACCAACAGTAAAAGGTGAGGCGCCAAAAGCCTCATTTGTCTTGAAACAACAGAATTCTTTTTTTATACCATTAATCGATACATGTACATAGAGATTTACAGGCACCGCGCAAGAACGGCAAAGATAAAGAATAATAGACTCTGTCGCTGCTATGCGATGGTTCATTTCTTTTACTTTACAATTGTTCGATAACTTTAGGTCATCAGGCATTTATTATTGAGCGTATATTAATGTTTGTGAGGCGAAAATTACTAATATTACAAGTAATGTGTGTACTGCTGGGCAGTAACGTAAGTCACTGGAGCAAAACATTTTATAGAGCTTAGCGAAAAATAATAGATAGAGCGGTCAATTACTCCAAGTCTGTAGCAGATCCTTGAGTAGCCACTATAACGGAATAAGTATTTTCCCCCTATAGTTAACATTGATAGCACAACGAGGGTAAACGAGTAGGTGACCACTTTGACGCCTGGTGGTAGGTTAAATTTTCATGAACGGTAGGTACTTGGTCCGCATCTGGAGAAGAGGTGCAAGTGGTAATTTGACGGTCGTCAATGTAGGACTTAAAGACGCCGACATCTATTTGAAGACAGAGACATTTGCTGTATCTGAGTCGGCTTAATCAGCTCACGACCACTAGTGTTGTTGCATCTTGTTGATGTACTGGCCCTGTCAGTACCATCAGATTCAGGAAGGAATTCATCATCGCGTACATCGCTTTTATTGTAGCCTATCCCAAGGTGTTTTATGATGGTTAATCCTTTATCCGCATGGCTACCCGCCTTATCATAGAGAGGTCTGCAGAACGTAAGATCTTTAGATACAGCCGAAGGATTCATTAATGTTCAAGTATAAAGACTGCCTAACTGAGAAGGAGACCATCGCTGTAGCGGCGTTGTATGTAATCCCAGTGCCGGCCGGAGTGGCCAAGCGGTTCTAGGCGCTACAGTCTGGAACCGCGAGACCGCTACGGTCGCAGGTTCGAATCCTGCCTCGGGCATGGATGTATGTGACGTCCTTAGGTTAGTTAGGTTTAAGTAGTTCTAAGTTCTAGGGGACTGATGACCTCAGAAGTTAAGTCCCATAGTGTTCATTTGAACCAATTTTTGTAGTCCCGGTGGTGAGTGGGTTTACGAATAATGGTGTGTTGACATTCCTTGATGTACAAGCGGAGTTAACGGCTTGGAAGCAATAAGCAATTTCCTCGTTTCTGGAGTGCCGTTTCCGCAATTCGCTGCATGATGGATTCCTCCCGATCGCGACAAAGAGCAATTATCCAATTTCTTCCTGCTGAAGGGGAGCATGGTTCACAAATTTATCGCAAAATGAAAGAGATTTACGGAGAGCAGCGCCTCGCATGATGCAGCAGTAGTGGACATCGGAAGATCCTGAGGAAGATCCCAGCAGAGGGGTCGAAACGTTGATTATTTTAGAGGAAATATGAAGCGGCGTAATAGCCCAGAAGATTTTAACTTCAGTGACAACGGTCACTAAAGCCTGCAGACTTACATAATACCGATGGTGTCAACGTTTTAAGGCGGGATATGGAGCCAAGAAGACCTCCCACCGAAATTTTTGAAGGAGCTCGAAGGTCTTCTTGGTGCATATCATATTGACAAGAATAGTAGAAGAAGAGTGGGTAGCTTTGAGAGTTGAGTAGTGAAGGCAGCAGAGGATCAAATGGATAAAAAGACGAGGGCTAGTAGAAATCCTTGACAAGCAGAAGAGATATTGAATTTGACTGATGAAAGGAGAAAACATAAAAATGCAGTAAATGAAGCAGCCGAAAAGGAATACAAACGTCTCAAAAACATGATCGACAGGAAGTGCAAAACAGCTAATCGAGAAAGGCTGGAGGACACATGTAAGGATGTGGAAGCATATGTAACGAGGGGTAAGATACATGCCGCCTAAAGGAAAATTAAAGAGAAGAGCTCAGATGGTAAACCAGTCCTAAGCAAAGAAGGGAAAGCAGAAAGTGGAAGGAGTAAATAGAGGATCCATACAAGGGCGATGTACTTGAGGGCATTATTCTGGAAATGTAAGAGGACGCAGATGAAGAAGAAATGGGATACCGGATGAAGAATTGGACAGAGCACAGAAAGACCTAAGTCGGAATATTGGAACACGAGAGGCAGTACTGACCCAACGACATATCTTAGAAGATAGATTAAGGTAAGGCAAACCTACTTTTCTAGCATTTGTAGACTCAGAGAAAGCTTTTGACAATGTTGACTGGAATACTCTCTTTCAAATTCTGAAGCTGGCAGGGGAAAAATACAGGGAGCGAAAGACATTTACAACTTGTACATAAACCAGATGGCAGTTATAAGAGTAGAAGGGCATGAAAGGAAAGTAGTGGTTGGCAAGAGAGTGAGAGAGGGTTGTAACCTATCCCCGACGTTATTCAATCTGTATATTGGACAAGCACTAAAGGAAACAAAAGAAAACTTTGGAGTAGAAATTAAAATCCATGAAGAAGAAACACAATCTTTGAGGTTTGTCGATTACAATGTAATTCTGTCAGAGACAGCACAGGGCCTGGAAGAGCAGTTGAACGGAATGGACAGTGTCTTGAAAGGAGGGTATAAGATGAACATCAACAAAAGCAAAACGAGGATAATGGAATGTAGTCGAATTAAGTCGGGTGATGCTGCGGGAATTAGATTAGGTAATTAAACACTTAAAGTAGTAAAGGAGTTTTGCTATTTGGGGAGCAAAATAACTGATGATGGTCGAAGTAGAGAGGATATAAAATGTAGACTGGCAATGGCAAGGAAAGCGTTTCTGAAGAAGAGAAATTTGTTAACATCGAGTATAGATTTAAGTGTCAGGAAGTCGTTTCTGAAAGTATTTGTATGAAGTGTAGCCATGTATGGAAGTGAAACATGGACAATAAATAGTTTGGACAAGAAGAGAATAGAAGCTTTCGAAATGTGGTGCTACAGAAGAATGTTGAAGATTAGGTGGGTAGATCACGTATCTAATGAGGAGGTATTGAATAGGATTGGGGAGAAGAGAAGTTTGTGGCAAACTTGACTAGAAGAATGGATCGGTTGGTAGGACATATTCTGAGGCGTCAAGGGATCACAAATTTAGCATTGGAGGGCAGCGTGGAGGGTAAAAATCGTAGAGGGAGACCAAGAGATGAATACACTAAGCAGATTCAGAAGGATGTAGGTTGCAGTAGTTACTCGGATATGAAGAAGTTTGCGCAGAATAGAATAGCATGGAGAGCTGAATGAAACCAGTCTTTGGACTGAATCCCACAACAACAGCACAGGTGCAGCCAGTACTTCCTTTTCTTTTTCAGTTTTCTGAGCTTTAAATAACGATAAGCCAGAATAACATCCTGTTCCGAAGCGCTCATGATTGCAATTAAAGTGAAACAGATCCGTTATTTGTGCTGTCTTGTTGCTGGTCGTATCGCAAGTCACGTCGCGTGTCGCTTTGTATTTTGTGACGTCACAGCGGCAACACGAGAGGCGCACCGATGAACGCCCTGCTGCGCGACTTTCTTTACCACGTGTGCCGTCGCATATCGTACCGCCCCAGTGATAGCCGAGCCTAAGGCCGGTATTACACCATCAAATTTCTTTGTCAAATATCTTTGTCCAATATCTTTGTCAAAGATATTTGATGGTGTAATAGGAAACTTTGTCAAATGTCATCCAATATTTGATCAAATCTAGGGCCCCGCTGTAGATTTGATCAAAGAAGTCGCTTGTCTTCTGTTCATTGCAATGTGACATGTTACCACACAGAGCGCTAGCATAGCTGCAGCATTCTGTCGTCTGTAGTGTTCCAATAAACATTGCTGGTAAATACAGTTGGTCTGTGCCGACAACTACAAAATTAATAGAGATGTATGAAGCTGATGAGGCACGCTGAATCTGAATACAAAAATAGATTAAGACGATTGGAGACATGACCTAACCTAACCTAACCTAACCTAACCCTCTCCTGTAGCAAGGAATCGGAGTGTTACAGTGAGCCTGTCTTCTGCAGATGTAGCAGTTCTTAAGTGAATATTGTGCTTTGTGATATGAGGATACACTTCATTGAGCACATACAGAAATGTACGCTCATTCATTCTTAAGTATTTGATGTACGACTTGACGTCCTCCACTATAAACTCGAGTAACAAGTTTTGTTGAATGCTTTTATCGTGTCGTCGTAAAACCCACGGCTTCACCCAGGTATGTTTCCTTTTTTTCCCCCGCTTCTCTTCCGCATGTGCACACAGTGCAATTGTGGTACATGCAACTGCTGCGGTTAATAACAAGTTGTTGTTGTCAGCCATCTTGAACTTTGACGAAAAATATGATGACAGTGTAATACCCCTTCTAGCGCTACATCAAAGATCTTTCTCAAATATATTTGACGGAATATTTGATCACATCTTTGATCAAATCTTTGACAAAGAAATTTGATAGTGTAATACCGGCCTAAGGGATGTTTGCCAGCATCGTCAGTGTGGTAGGCGCGAGAGACAGGTGGTGGGTGGACGAGGGCCCGTGTTTCCCACAGCACAGCCAGTATTGACGCGCCAGGTGTGACCCAGTTCCAGGGCGGGCGGGCTGCTGCGATTTTCGGCTAACAGTACGGCTCGCGTGTCGGAGCTGTTCCCCTCGGCATCACCGCTTTGTGCGCCACTCAACGGAGCTTGTGAGCCTTACCTCGAACGGTTACGTGTGACACGTTCCCAACGTACCGAACGCTGGTTCAGCGTATACTGCACATCCGGTCCCAACGTATGGTGTGATGCTGGAGATTACAATCTCCGTAGTACTGGAGAACAATACTGCCTTTCCAAACAGAATCTTCGATCTAATTAAATGAGCTTCAATGACATCCGGGGTCTTTAAGAATACGGCTGCTCAAAATGCTCTAATCAACATAAATTTTCAAAGGTATTAAAACTTTGAACGGTTCAGCAGAGTGTAAGAAAGGTTTGGATTCAGAAACTAACAGGACAAAGGACTTAATTGGTTGTTAAGAAAAAAAAGTGTGAAATTTTATGGGACTTAACTGCTGAGGTCATCAGTCCGTAAGCTTACACACTACTTAACCTAAATTATCCTAAGGACAAACACACACAAACACACACACACACACACACACACACACACACACACATGCCCGAGCCGGCCGCGGTGGTCTAGCGGTTCTAGGCGCTCAGTCCGGAGCCGCGCGACTGCTACGGTCGCAGGTTCGAATCCTGCCTCGGGCATTAATGTGTGTGATGTCCTTAGGTTAGTTAGGTTTAAGTAGTTCTAAGTTCTAGGGGACTGATGACCATAGATGTTAAGTCCCATAGTGCTCAGAGCCATTTGAACCATTTGAACATGCCCGAAGGAGGACTCGAACCTCCGCCGGGACCAGGCGCACAGTCCATGACTGCAGCGCCTGAGGCCGCTCGGCTAATCCAGCGCGGCGGTTGTTGATAGTAATTGGTGATTAATATCTTGAGAAAGATAATGGTGTGTATGCTATATTTAAATATGGAAAAAGGCTCTGATGCAGTCAAATGGTGAATATTAATGGAAACTCTGCAGACGACTTCAATATATCCGATAGAGTAAGGGTTATTATGCAATTTATATGCGATGAAAGAAATAAACTTAAGACTTTCTGTCGAACTAACAGAGAAACTTAAAACCGAAAGGGATGTAAGACAAGGATTAAGTCCATCACAGAGAACATTCATCTTGGGGAAATAGTAAAGAACTGTCTTTAGGAAGATGGACAGTGTTATAGATGGAAAGAACGTCAGGTTAAACCATAGGGAATATTAAAACTGTGTGCCAGACCGGGAGTGGATGCCGAAACGTCTGAGCAATTCAGGTACGATGCACGATCCCGCCCACCCTCTTAGCTTCACTTCCGTCACTCCGTTCTCCCTACTGTCCTAACTACCCAGGAGCTTTGCTACATCACTTATCGGGGTGTTCCAGGAAGAAAAAATACTGCAGAAAAAAAGTAATCTACAGCTTTGGGGGTGTTTACAGACTGAACATTAATCCTCCAGAAAGATTTATAACAGCGCGCACTCGACAGCAGAATTAAACAGTCGTCCTGGAAACAATCCGCAATGCTGTAGTGTCCTTCCTTCCCGGACTGCCAGGTCAGCAATGTATGCAGAAGAACTCCTGTTACGGTTGGCAGACAGGAAAGAGGTGCTGGCAAAATTGAAGTTGTCAGAGAGGGTCGTAAGCCAGGTCTCGATAGCTCAGTCAGTAAGAACATTGCCCGAGAAGGGAAAGGTGCCGAGGGCGGTTCCCGGTCTGGCACACAATTTTAATATTCCAGGAAGTTTCACAACAGCGCATACTTCTCTACAGAGTGATATATTCTGTCTGGTGGAAATCAGGTGCATATGATTTCCTGATGGTATGCTACTATGAGCTGAAGATGATAAGGCGATCACTAACAGTTTGAAAGAACTGGAGGACAGTTTTGGTCATCATGGTATGCAGCTCGATTAAAACAAAAATTCTGAAGACAGTTGTTATTCCCTGGAAAAAAGGTACATCAGTGCGACGTATAGCAGAGAAATGGTACAGCACAAAGACAGTTTTAAGTATTTGATAATCGGAATATAAGATGCAAAAAAAGGTGTGCAAACACCAACAGAAATGACAGAGGTCTTTCCAAGAGAAAAAAAAATCAGTTGGTCTGTAGAACAGCAGAGAAGAAAAAGGTTCGTGCAGTGTTTCTCGTACTTTTTATTTTTTTGAAATCAAGTACTGGGTACGTTTTAGTGAGTCCAACCAAGGTAAAATGATGAAGCAGCCACCTGCCCGAATGCTGATTGGGATATGTAACAGCAGTACTTTGCTTCGTCTTGCTGTTAACAGCCCTTGTCTTCCTCTGTAGTGTCAACCATTTAATTCAGCCAGTAGTAAATGGAGCTGTGATTAAACGTGAAATCCAAACCACTCTGATACTTTGCTATTCCACGCACACAAAATGGAAATTAAAAAGTTAACACCTCAGAAGTCGTCGAGGACGAACACTAAATTACAAGTGGCACTGGCAGGAAACAGTTAAAATAATGATTCCGCCACTAACGGCAGACGGTGTTGTAACCGTGCACTGAGCGTGAGAACTGTGAGCCTACAACAATCTTATCTGACTTTCTGAAAGTGTCATCTGTTGTCTCAACCATCAGCCTGGGTTAGTAAACATTATAGACGATCATCCTGGTTAGGTTAAAATCTCCAGTTGGCATTTATTGACGTTTGCAGAACGTGAAGCTTTTAAAAATCAAATGGCACCATCACTGATATTTTTTTGAAATGGCTCACATTTCAGTTACATTTTATTGTGAGATGGAAGGAGACTGGTTTGTCTATCCAAAGAGTGACAGAACTTGACGGACGTGAAGGCGCAGTTGCGTGTTGGAATTTGTGGCCCAACTAATGTGCACATGGCCTTACTGCTTATGGACGTCAGCAGCAGATAAAATCTCTCGGACAGCCACATCAGATCAGCAGTTACTGTTGATCGAAAGGTGACTGTAGCACAAGTTAGGACCAACGATGAGAACAGAAAGTCAGCCACCACCAACAGGAAGGCTCGATCGGGAGCTGAGCTCCATCTCAGTGTATGCTGCTTAACTTTCATCACGCTGAAGTTCGCCTCTCATGTTGTCATGAAAGACGCAACTGCAGAGGTGAATTGCTCAATTTTGCGTTGAGTGATGAGAGGAGATTTAGACTTGGCGTTAGTGATGGTCGATGTCAGCGCCATCTATCACACAGCGAAAAAAGTGGTCCAATTAAAAAATTCATATTTCTTTACGTACTACACGAATATGTAATAAAAACTGGGGGTTTCTATTTAAAAACAAAACGCTGTTGATATCCGTTTGACCTATGGCAACGCCATCTAGTGGGCCAACCATAGCGCCATCTGGTTTCCCCCTTCAAGCTAGACAAGGTTCCTTCAAAGTAGTTTTTTCGTTTGACGCTTATTTCGTGTGATATTTCGCCCGGTCACGATCGATGGACCACCCTATATCGCAACATTGTTTCATACACAAATACATTTCAGATAGATTTCTATACACAAATACATTTCTATTTGAAATGTATTTGTGTATGAAATAATGTTGCGATATATATATTTAAAATATATTTCTACCAACTAGGGCAATATTTCTATTGAAGCTAGAGGTGCCTCGTAACCACGTATACTCCCAGGCATGTCAGTTATTGATACTAATTACGATACACTAGATAGGGTGATTGAACTAAAACTTGCATCGCAGATGGAAAGTACCACGGACGTACGGTTTTCACAGAATGGATTGCTAGTCAGGGGCTCTTATTGTTACCCAGTAAACAGATTGAAAGAATACTTAGAAAGTGTATTTTTTGTGTAAACATACACTTTTTAAATGAAACAATGTCTATTGACATTAACAGTCTAAAAGCAGGGTAAATTAGAATGTCAGTAGTGTTTGTTGCAGGATTCTAATGCGAGTCGTTTGAGGGATATCGTACTCTTAAAAGTTCCCAGACTGACACTCGTACAATACCTGTGGCAACACACACTAAAGGACAAGACTAGTGCATACACCATAGTCCGGTTCACGAACGATGGCGGATCGCGCATGTGGAGACACAGACGGGGATTGCATTATTGACGATTCCAAACAACAGGTGCGGTACGTGCATGCGCGTGCTCTCCGCTTGAAGAAAGCGTATATCCTGCAAATTATGTCTCTCGCTTGCTTCTGCAGAATTTATCACTTCCACCATTATCAGAGATGACAAATCGTAACACGTGGAAAGAAATTCACTAAACAACTCGCCGCGATCACTTTAATGCTCGCTTTAGCTACAGCATTAACAGCACCGCGCTCACAATGCTACTGAAAGCCCATTGGCTTTCGGAGAATGCGTGACATAGGTGAGCAGAACAAGTCTAAACTCAATCGCCATCGTTCGCGACTCCATTCTGATCTGTAACGAGACAACTGACTATCACAGGTTGCTTTCGAAATGACCATCGGCAGCGGCAATATTCGCTTCCAGTCTGGCATGGAATGACTGCTGCACACATGCTTGCATTTCAGCGGAAATGTACGAGCAGGTTGCAGTAATAAGGCGTTGCTTATCATTGGGTGTAGTTGGTATGTCCTTGTAGACAGCGTCTTTAACTATCCCCATAGAGAATAGTCTACAGGCGTGAAATCCACATAACCATTTGCAAGAGGAGTACCAAGATTCTTGAAAATGTCCGACGTAATTTTCGCTGTATTTAAATGTAGGAGATTCGGTGTAGGCCGTACCTTTTGATCACATCGCTTTTCCCTTCAAAACCAAGTCCTCTAAATGGATATTTCAACACACTTTCCGGCACACGCCGGCCGTTGTGGAAGAGCAGTTCCAGGCGCTTCAGTCTGAAACCGCGCTGCTGCTACGGTCGCAGGTTCGAATCCTACCTCGGGCATGGATGTGTGTGATATCCTTAGGTTAGTTAGGTTTAAGTAGTTCTAAGTATAGGGGACTGATGACCTGAGACGTTAAGTCCCATAGTGCTTAGAGCCATTTGAACCATTTTTTTCCGGCTGACATTTACAATCTGTTATGTTTGTAAATTTTGAGGAGCCCGGTACTTCGTCCATATTTATGCAAGATGTCGGATCCAAGATGGCGGCCACAGATGCGATAACGTCGCGCTTATGTCATGGCAGGAAATTCAAATTTCGGATGGAAACAGCGCAATTGGGGTACCTCCACTAACCTAACTCCCCCTACCCCTATTCCTGTGACACACACACACACACACACACACACACACACACAACAAATGACAAACATCAAACACAACAGAAACAAAAGACAAACACACAACAACAGTTGGCAACACTACACACCGAAAACACACATATGTTGATCATCAAATGGAAGTGAAACATGCGATGTGACAAATGTGGATAAAACAACACCTGAAATAGGCCAGCTGGAGTACGAAGACTAACAAATTCATTTCCAAGACCACACACATGTATTAACAGCGCTGGAAACCGTAACACCGAACGATACATTCACAATACGGAACTTGTGCTACAAAAGTTGCTTCTAACCTAAAAAGCAAGATAAAAACACGACAAAATGTAATATAGCAGGATATTATGTCTATCACATAATACGTTTATTGTATGTATAAAAAGAAACATCTATTTCAGGCCACTGATAATGCTTCCCAAATAGAAGAAGGGAAACACGTATGGCAAGAAACAAACTGCCTTCATTTAGTTACAAGTAGAAATAAATCTCTTTGCTCGTGAATTGGCAGAAAAAAGACCCAATCTAAAATGATAACTGAAACAACCCCCAAACTGACATATACATAGAAATTGCAGAGTGTTCAAAACCTAGAACTGCAGTGATGTTAAAAACTCGGACCAGAGATACCTACTGCTGATAATAGCACCATGCTAAAAACGACTGTTCAAAGATTAACATACTTTGTAAATTACAGTTGTATGCTGTGGGATATGAGAAAACACAAAAAAGCTTTGTAAATTTCTCGGTGCCGGTGTAGCAGATCTCAAAAATTACTACACACGATGTTCGTAATCACACATTTAATGCTCATCGTGGCGCTGCTTGAGATCCTGTCCTCGGCTGCGGGACGGCGTGGGGGTGACGCATCATGCTGGGGCGGTAGTGTAGCTCGCTTGACGCTCTGCCGGCGATTGCGGCTTCTACTAAGGCTGCCATGTGCTCTGCCGACCATTGTAATTCCTGACGAGCTCTGGAAGAACTATAACGAGGCACTCAGCGCAGTGCTCAATGCGGCTGCCGTGTGAGACGGCATGTGGAGGAGTCTTGTTACGTCACAGGAGTGACGTGATCCATTCTGCAAGTCCAAACACAAGTACTGACTCAGCGTCAAGTGTGTAGGTGAATGCGACCAAACAGAAGCTGTCACCAGTCTAGAACAATGGCATGCTTTCACAACACCTGTGTGTGTGTGTGTGTGTGTGTGTGTGTGTGTGTGTGTGACCAGCGGTATTTTCACAGACAAAGTCCTTCCTGAGATACAGGTGTCTAATAGCCCCGTTGTCTAAATTTTTAGTAGCAGCCTTCAATAATACAGATATTTCTAGCACATTTTGCCATTAATGCTGACGCTGCGCGCTCGTAGTTTGTGTTTTCAGCTGCTATGTTGGTGACAAAGTTTGGCGGGTGGCATAAACTTCCTCCTTTCGGTCATTGGTGGTTCCGAAAACAGTTAAAATAATTTTCAGTAGATTTCAGTACATCAAATGAAAAAGCAAGTTTACTCTTGCCAGTCACTGTTTATTATCTCCTCGGCGAATTTCAAAGGTTTAAACCTCCATCAAACAGTGATTGGTAACTGTAAACATTTTGTTTCATTTAATGTCAATAACAGTCGCGGTAAAGCCTAACCTAAAATGTTCGTATTTAAAGATATCAGTACATTAATTTTATTAATTTTCATTATTAACATTATTTTATTCTTCAATCACTACAGGGCCAAAATACTGCCCCCAATAACTATTATGAGAGGCACTGCATGTTGCTTGGCATAGGCCGACGGGAAGATATTTTAACTGGTAAGCTGATGACTGTTCGTGATTTTAACACAAGTGAGTCCCGTTTTCGACTGTTGCTCCACATTATAATGGGATGGACCCCCTCTCGTTTTCATTTGAGTTACTGCTTCAAGGATCAGTTTCTGATATCTAATTCTATTTTTTCGTGTTTTAGACATGACTTTTATCACTGATGACGGTTTTTATCAGTTGAGGAGAGCTGAGAACTTTGCCTAGTCAAGCCATTTCTTACTCTGTCGTGTTCTGTACCTATTTCCTTTATAATATGGCACGGCATTTGTAAGTAACCTTCATTTGGTACGAAATTACGAATCTTACATATTAAATACGTGTAGGCCCGTTCTTTATGTGGCCTATGTGATCCACACTTAGTTTCCTAACTAGATGTATATTGTTTCCTCCCATGTTTGAGTCTATTCATTCACTACTTGAAGATAACTCAGATAACTTCAATTCCCCATTATCAAACTATTAATCTAAAAAAATTATCTACTGATATGCACCAGAAGGAGCAGTTTAAAAGTTGGGAAACCGATTGTGTGGGTCTCGCCTCGAATTATAAGGGTGAGTAACTAACTATTGTCACCAAGAATAACTACCAAACTATAATAGTAGCTGAAAAATTTGTGGGACAAAAGTTGCATGCGACAATGGGGGCCATAATATGACGTTGGTTTTTTGTTGCTATGTGGGATCGCTACAGAGATATGAAGGTCAAATTTGTTTTTCTAAAATGGGATGGTATAGTTTGGTGCTTATTTTCTGATAGCGGCTATCGAGACGAATCCAATGATGTGTAACTAAGATCTTTGAAGGTCAACGAAGGTCATAAAGGGGGCATGAACTTCCATTTACAGAAGGTGTTCGAACTGATGACCACATTATAAATGCAGTGCTGCAATCTTCTTATCATGGATTGAGAGCTATTCCTTATCACATCGGCACTTGTAGAAGCTCATGCTCTGAAAATTCTTTCTCGCATATCTTCAGGTGTAGTTGGAACGTCTTTATAAACAATGTCTTACGAATCCACACAAGAAAAAATCCAGAGGCGTCAAGTCTGGCGAACGAGCCGGCCACGACACATCTCCGCGTCCAGTCCAACGATTTGGGAATTGTCTCTGCAATTCATTTCTAGCCATCAGCGAAAAATGTGCCGGTCACCCATCATGTTGATACCACATTTTGTTCCTTGTTCCTAAAGGTATTTCTTCCAATACAGGCCTAATTTTCTTGCAGGATTCCTACCATCAAGATTTCCTTTGATAAAGTAGGGGCCTATAATACTGTCCTCCAGAATCTCACACCATACATTCACCGATCACGGTATTTGGTGTGTAACTTGCCGCAGCCAACATGGATTTTCAGTTGCCCAATAATGCGTGTTATGCAAATTAACATTTCCATGGTTCGTGAATATAGAATCGTCAGTAAATAAAATCAAATTAATAAATGTGTCATCCCATCAGCAGAATTCAATGCGACGTATACAATCCGTACCTGTTAATTCATGATGGAGACTGGTATGGTAAGTATGATATTTATGGCGATGCAGAACACGAACAACACTACTCTGGCTCATGCCAGATTACCTTGCGATTTGATGCGACCTTACAAGGATTTCGAACGGCAGTGGTAAGTGTACAAATTTCCGTTTCCTCGTTAGTAACTTCCCTTTGCTGGGTATGTTTCCGATGCGTTTAAGATTCAGTTGTTCTCAATTTACCATACGTATATTTAAATGTACGACGTGTAGGGTGAGCACATTGAGTATATCTTTCAGCGTATAAGTCTCTAGCTCTCACTGAATTTCGTTGGCGTTCTCCGTAAATGAGAAGCATATCGACTTGTTCTTCGAAGAAATACATCATTTACATTCTCTTGATTCGACGATACTAGTCTTACCGTTCCTGTTAGTGTTGTATTACGAATGGTGTTTACATGTCAGTGGCACATTAGATGGATACGCCGCGTTCGACGAATATTTACTACGAATATTTGCACGATATACGAGAGAGAATTATTAGGGCATGCGCTTCTACAATTGCAGAAGCGATAAGGAATAGCTCTCAATCCATGATAAGATGATTGCAGCTGCATTGATACCAACGGTCATCACTTCGAACACCTGTAAATGGACGTTCATGCTACATTTTTAGCCTTCGTTGACCTTCAAAGACTTTACTGTTACACACCATTGGATTCGTCTCGATAGCCGGCATCAGAAAATAAGAACCAAACTATAGCAACCCATTAAAAAAAATAGACCTTCATATCTCTGACGCGACCCCACGTAGCAACAAAAAACAAACATCATGTTGTGGCCCCCATTGTGCCATGCAACATGTCCCACAAACTTTTCAGCTACTATCATACTTTCGGAGTTATTCTAGGTGGCTGTATAAATACAGCTACAGCACACTTTCTGACTTTTCATTCAGTTATATATTTTGATAGTTTTAACACCTATATTTAAATAACTGTTTACTGTAATAATTGTCAGCTACACTGAAGTGCCAAAGGAACTGATACAGGGAGGCGTATTCAAATACAGAGATATGTAAACAGGCAGAATACAGGGCTGCGGTAGCTCAAGCCAATGTAAGAGAACAAGTGTCTGACGCAGTTGTTGGATTGGTTACTGCTGCTACAATGATAGGTTATCAAGACTTCAGTGAGTTTTAACGTGGTCCTATAGTCGGCGCACGAGCCGTGGGACACAAAATATCAGAGGTAGCGATGAAGTGGGGATTTTACAATACGAGCATTTCACGAGTGTACCATGAATATCAGGAATCGGGAAAAAACATTGCTGCGGCCGGAAATAGATCCTGCAAGAGCGGAACCAACGACGACTGAAGAGAAGCGTTCAGCGTGACAGAAGTGGAATCCTTCCGCAAATTGCGCAGATTTCAATGATGGGCTATCAACAAGTGTGAGCGTGCGAACCGTTCAACGAAATATCATCGATATGGGCTTTTGGAGCCGAAAGCCCACTAGCGTACCTTTGACGACTGCTTGACACAATGCTTCACGCCTCGCCTGAGCCCCTCAACAACGACATTGGATTGTTGCTGAATGGAAACATGTTTCCGGGTCGGTCGAGTCTCGTTTCAAATTGTATCGAGTAGATTGACGTGTACGGGTATGGACACAACCTCGTGAATCTATGGACCCTGCACGTAAGCAGGGGAGTGTTCAAGTTGGTGGAGGCTCTGTAATGGTGTGGGGAGTGTGCAGTTGAAGTGATATGAGACCCCTGATACGACTCTGACAGATGAAGTGAATAAGCACCCTGTCTGATCACCTCCATCCATTCATGTTCACTGTGCATTCCGACGGACTTGGGCAATTCTAGCAGGATAAGCGACACCCCACACATCCAGAAGTGCTAGAGAGTGGCTTCAGGAACACTCTTCGGGATATAAACATTTCCGCTGGCCACGAAACTCTCCAAACATAAACATTATTGAGCACATTTGGGATGCGTTGCAACGCGATGTTCAGAAGAGATCTGTCCCCCTTCTACTCTTACGGGTTTGTGGACAGCCCTACGGGATTTATGGTGTCAGTTGCCTCCAGCACTACTTCAGACGTTAGTCGAGTCCATGCCATGTCGTGTTGCTCTACAAAAGCATAAATCCAGAAAGTTGGTTTGAATAACATCTGCTGTGCTAGTCAAGGCACTATTGGAAGTAGCACATTCTTGCCGTCCTTACGATAAACTGAGGCTCCAGGTCACAGAGTAAAACGGAATTTTTCAATATAGGTCTAGTAAGAGAAAGAGGGAACTCAGTTTATGCACTTGGGCCATGGGACAAGCGCAGCTACTACTGCCTCTGCGACTTTCTACACGACGTTTGGCCTAATAAATAACAACATCGACAATATGAACCATACTCTTCAATTGCCTTTTTATTTCAGGACAACAAATGGCAGAAGATTATGATCGGAAGAAAGGTCAGTGTAGCTGGCAGAAGATATATGTAACAAAAGCTAAGTATGGAGTACTTATCAGAAGTGTGGTCCAAAAATCAGCAAACAGAATGGAAGTCGAGAAATACTGCTTACTATAACCGAACAGAACAGGAATTTGTGTAGGTGTACACTTCATCGTAAAATCAGAAATCAAAGAAAGAAATAAAATAAAATAAAGTAAATACTGCATTACTTGTTTCCAAAATAAAGGAAATATGTTCAATGGAAATCATTCAGTTCTATGTATCAGCGTATTCACTGATAAATGACAATTTACCAAGTAAAACATGGCAACCGAAGATTTCAATGCAAAAATTAAAGAGGATTTCTTCATTGGGAAACCAAATACGTTACTAGATGGTTCAAATGGTTCAAATGGCTCTGAGCACTATGGGACTTAACATCTGTGGTCATCAGTCCCCTAGAACTTAGAACTACTTAAACCTAACTAACCTAAGGAAATCACACACATCCATGCCCGAGGCAGGATTCGAACCTGCGACTGTAGCAGTCGCGCGGTTCCGGACTGAGCGCCTAGAACCGCTAGTACGTTACTAGAAATGATAGAGGTGAGGCACAAGTACAGTTTACCAAAACTGGCAGGCTGAAACAGGAAATTAGCTTCCTACACACCGGGATGCGGAACCTAAGGTCAAATTCCTCGAAATTCATCTGGAACTACAAAATCACATCAAAATCTATGAAATATATAATGACATCGTGAATAAATCAAACAATATACAGAAGCACAAAAATAAAAGTAAATCGGTGAGGTCAACAATAAAAATATGCATACTTTTGAAATTAAAGAAACTGTTAAATACAAAAGGCAAACAAATCACACGTGCTATAAATGTCTGGTCAACCTTACTTACACACAACTTTCTAACCAAGAAGTAAATTTACTAGAAAAAAAGGCCCAAATATAATGTCAGCACACACAGTGCACGCAGGACAATGAATAATCTTCTCACGGAAAGTTAATACGTACTGAAACTAGAAAGAAACAGTAACTTCAGTGCATATATGAGAAGAAAGTTAGTTGCAGAAGAAATTAGATGCACAATAAAGGAAAACAAAAATAACATATTGGCAGCAACAAAAAGAGAAAAAGAAAAAAACACCCAGAAAAATAATGTATAAATTTAGAAAGAAAAGCGGTCTTTTCATGAAGGCTGACAAGGGCAATACTGTGTTAATAATAAAACAGGAGGAATACAAAAAAAACCCTTAAAATTTGTAGGAGACAACAATACAGTAAAGCTAACCAGTGACCCAACACAAAGATACCATGAAAAATATATACACTCTAAAAAACACCTCACACACTCACATAACATGAAGTGAAACGAAAGAACACTAAGGCACCTACACTAAACAGCCTTCTATAAATCCGCAAGCTGGATATCCTGATATGCCTACTTGTACATTTCAAAAGTGCATGTACATATCGCCTAGCCAGAAAAATACACACATATTTACAGAAAAATTGTGTATACACAAATAACCGAAGGATACACAACACAGTAGAGCTGATACGAAAGATCAAACACCTCAAGCTACACAGATACACTCACATCATTCAACATTACATCCATGTATACCAATATTCACATCACAAAAACTAATAACATCGTCAAACAGCAATTAGAATAAAATAAACACGGTCCCAAATCCAACCTAAAAGAAATAACAAATATTCTAAAATTAATCATAGAGCAAAACTGTCTCTTATTTGACAATAAGTTCTGCCCACAAAAGATACCTTTCCCGAAAGTTCGCCAGTCAGTGGACTCCCACCAAACCTTTTCCTTAATCATATTGAGAATTTGTTGTTGTTGTTGTGGTCTTCAGTCCATAGACTGGTTTGATGCCGCTCTCCATGCTACCCTATTTGTGCAAGCTTCTTCATCTCCAAGTACTTACTGCAGCCTACATCCTTCTGAATCTGCTTAGTGTAATCATCTCTTGGTCTCCCTCTACGAGTTTTACCCTCCACGCTGCCCTCCAATGCTAAATTTGTGATCCCTTGATGCCTCAGAACATGTCCTACTAAACGGTCCTTCTTTTTGTCAAGTTGTGCCACAAACTCCTCTTCTCCCCAATTCTATTCAATACTTCATCATTAGTTAAGTGATCTACCCATCTAATCTTCAGCATTCTTCTGTAGCACCACATTTCGAAAGCTTCTATTCTCTTCTTGTCCAAACTATTTATCGTCCATGTTTCACTTCCATACATGGCTACACTCCATACAAATACTTTCAGAAACGACTTCCCGACACTTAAATCTATACTCACTGTTAACAAATTTCTCTTCTTCAGAAACGCTTTCCTTGCCATTGCCAGTCTACATTTTATATCTTCTCTACTTCGACTATCATCAGTTATTTTGCTCCCCAAATAGCAAAACTCCTTTACTACTTTGCGTGTCTCATTTCCTAATCTAATTCCATCAGCATCACACGACTTAATTCAACTACATTCCATTATCCTCGTTCTGCTTTTGTTGATGTTCATCTTATACCATCCTTTCAAGACAATTTCCATTCCGTTCAACTGCTCTTCCAAGTCCTTTGCTGTCTGACAGAAATAGAATGTAATCGGCGAACCTCAAAGTTTTTATATCTTCCCCATGGATTTTAATACCTACTCCGAATTTTTCTTTGGTTTCCTATACTGCTTGCTCAATATACAGATTGAATAACATCGGGGAGAGGCTACAACCCTGTCTCACTCCATTCCCAACCGCTGCTTCCCTTTCATGTCCCTCGACGCTTATAACTGCCATACGCTTTCCGTACAAATTGTAAATAGCCTTTCGCTCCCTGTATTTTATCCCTGCCACCTTTAGAATTTGAAAGAGAGTATTCCAGTCAACATTGTCAAAAGTTTTCGCTAAGTCTACAAATGCTAGAAACGTAGGTTTGCCTTTCCGTAATCATTCTTCTAAGATAAGACGTAAGGTCAGTATTGCCTTACGTGTTCCAAACTGATCTTCCCCGAGGTCGGTTTCCACCAGTTTTTCCACTCGTCCGTAAAGAATTCGTGTTAGTATTTTGCAGTTGTGACTCATTAAACTGATAGTTCGGTAGTTTTCACATCTGTCAACACCTGCTTCTTCTTGAAGTCTGAGGGTATTTCGCCGCTCTCATACATCTTGCTCACCAGATGGTAGAGTTTTGTCAAGACTGGCTCTCCCAAGGCAGTGACTAGTTCTAACGGAATGTTGTCTACTCCCGGGGCCTTGTTTTGGCTCAGGTCTTTCAGTGCTCTATCAAACTCTTAACGCAGTATCGTATCTCCCATTTCATCTGCGTCTACACCCTCTTCCATTTCCATAATTTGTCCTCAAGTACATCGCCCTTGTATAGACCCACAATATACTCCTTCCACCTTTCTGCTTTCCCTTCTTTGCTTAGAATTGGGTTTCCATCTGAGCTCTTGATATTCATACAAGTGGTTCTCTTTTCTGCAAAGGTGTCTTTAATTTTTCTGTAGGCAATATCTATCTTACCCCTAGTGAGACAAGCCTCTACATCCTTACATTTGTCCTCTAGTCATCCCTGCTTAGCCATTTTGCACTTCCTGTCGATGTCATTTTTGAGACGTTTTCATTCCTTTTTGCCCGCTTCATTTACTGCATTTTTATATTTTCTCCTTTCATCAATTAAATTCAATATTTCTTCTGTTGCCCAAGGATTTCTACTGGCCCTCGTCTTTTTACCTATTTGATCGTCTGCTGCCTTCACTACTTCATCCCTCAGAGCTACCCACTCTTCTTCTACTGTACTTCTTTCCCCCATTCCTGTCAATTGTTCCCTTATACTCTCCCTGAAACTCTGTACAACCTCTGGTTCTTTCAGTTTATCTAGGTCCCACCTCCTTAAATTCCCACCTTTTTGCAGTTTCTTCAGTTTCTATCTACAGGTCATAACCAATATATTGTGGTCAGAGTCCACATCTGCCCCTGGAAATGTCTTACAATTTAAAACCTGGTTCCTAAATCTCTGTCTTACCATTATATAATCTATCTGATACCTTCTAGTATCTCCAGGATTCTTCCATGTACACAACCTTCTTTCATGATTCTTGAACCAAGTGTTAGCTATGATTAAATTATGCTCTGTGCAAAACTCTACCAGGCGGCTTCCTCCTTCATTTCTTAGCCCCAATCCATATTCACCTACTATGTTTAATCTCTCACTTTTCCTACTCTCGACTTCCAGTCACCCATGACTATTAAATTTTCGTCTTCCTTCACTACCTGAATAATTTCTTTTATCTCATCATACATTTCATCAATTTCTTCATCATCTGCAGAGCTAGTTGGCATGTGTACTACTGTAGTAGGCGTGGGCTTCGTGTCTATCTTGGCCACAATAATGCGTTCACTATGCTGTTTGTAGTAGCTAACCCGCACTCCTATTTTTTATTCATTATTAAACCTACTCCTGCATTACCCCTATTTGATTTTGTATTTATAACCCTGTAATCACCTGACCAAAAGTCTTGTTCCTCCTGCCACCGAACGTCACTAATTCCCACTATATCTAACTTTAACCTATCCATTTCCCTTTTTAAATTTTCTAACCTACCTGCCCGATTAAGGGATCTGACATTCCAAGCTCCGATCCGTTGAACGCCAGTTTTCTTTTTCCTGATAATGACGTCCTCCTTAGTAGTCCCCGCCCGGAGATCCGAATGGGGGACTATTTTACCTCCGGAATATTTTACCCAAGAGGACGCCATCATCATATAACCATACAGTATAGCTGTACTATTGAGAACTAGATATTTCAATCCATGATAAGACCCAAACAATACAGCATAGCATGTTGGTACTGCTATGTAAATGACATCAGATGATTTCTGGGTGAGACACTCAGTCACATCCAACAACCCCATAGTGACATAAACATAGTGAATCCAAAACAAAAGCAATGTAGAAACAGAAAATAACTAAAAGTTAAATTTCCTAGCCCTCACAATATGCAGACATCAACCAGGAAAGTCACCACCAAGAGCAAAACCATTCACAAGAACTCAGACCAACCATTTACTCACAAAGAAGCTGGTTTCCAATACATGCGGCATGGACTGAACAAGACTCCAATCAGGGAAGACGATTATAAAAATGAACTGCAGACAATTAAATAAATATCTGTGAACAATAGAAACAACACAAACATGATAAGCTGTATCACAAAATTAAAAGAAAAAGGAGAAAGATATTTAGCACACAAAAATAAACAAATCATCAGAAATACACTCCTGGAAATGGAAAAAAGAACACATTGACACCGGTGTGTCAGACCCACCATACTTGCTCCGGACACTGCGAGAGGGCTGTACAAGCAGTGATCACACGTACGGCACAGCGGACACACCAGGAACCGCGGTGTTGGCCGTCGAATGGCGCTAGCTGCGCAGCATTTGTGCACCGCCGCCGTCAGTGTCAGCCAGTTTGCCGTGGCATACGGAGCTCCATCGCAGTCTTTAACACTGGTAGCATGCCGCGACAGCGTGGACGTGAACCGTATGTGCAGTTGACGGACTTTGAGCGAGGGCGTATAGTGGGCATGCGGGAGGCCGGGTGGACGTACCGCCGAATTGCTCAACACGTGGGGCGTGAGGTCTCCACAGTACATCGATGTTGTCGCCAGTGGTCGGCGGAAGGTGCACGTGCCCGTCGACCTGGGACCGGACCGCAGCGACGCACGGATGCACGCCAAGACCGTAGGATCCTACGCAGTGCCGTAGGGGACCGCACCGCCACTTCCCAGCAAATTAGGGACACTGTTGCTCCTGGGGTATCGGCGAGGACCATTCGCAACCGTCTCCATGAAGCTGGGCTACGGTCCCGCACACCGTTAGGCCGTCTTCCGCTCACGCCCCAACATCGTGCAGCCCGCCTCCAGTGGTGTCGCGACAGGCGTGAATGGAGGGACGAATGGAGACGTGTCGTCTTCAGCGATGAGAGTCGCTTCTGCCTTGGTGCCAATGATGGTCGTATGCGTGTTTGGCGCCGTGCAGGTGAGCGCCACAAGCAGGACTGCATACGACCGAGGCACACAGGGCCAACACCCGGCATCATGGTGTGGGGAGCGATCTCCTACACTGGCCGTACACCACTGGTGATCGTCGAGGGGACACTGAAAAGTGCACGGTACATCCAAACCGTCATCGAACCCATCGTTCTACCATTCCTAGACCGGCAAGGGAACTTGCTGTTCCAACAGGACAATGCACGTCCGCATGTATCCCGTGCCACCCAACGTGCTCTAGAAGGTGTAAGTCAACTACCCTGGCCAGCAAGATCTCCGGATCTGTCCCCCATTGAGCATGTTTGGGACTGGATGAAGCGTCGTCTCACGCGGTCTGCACGTCCAGCACGAACGCTGGTCCAACTGAGGCGCCAGGTGGAAATGGCATGGCAAGCCGTTCCACAGGACTACATCCAGCATCTCTACGATCGTCTCCATGGGAGAATAGCAGCCTGCATTGCTGCGAAAGGTGGATATACACTGTACTAGTGCCGACATTGTGCATGCTCTGTTGCCTGTGTCTATGTGCCTGTGGTTCTGTCAGTGTGATCATGTGATGTATCTGACCCCAGGAATGTGTCAATAAAGTTTCCCCTTCCTGGGACAATGAATTCACGGTGTTCTTATTTCAATTTCCAGGAGTGTATATAAACGCAGACGACAGGACGTAAACACAAAGAACAGGTTTATATAGAAAACACATACAAACACGCATGAATAAGAAACACCCACAAAACAAGCAGATGGTACACTCTGACTTACAACAACAAAGTAGTCCACAGAATAGGGAACATACTCAAAAACAAGAACTAAAAGTAACTTACAGAATAGATAACTCAATACAGAGAAAATTAAGAACAACCACTAACAACACTGCAAACAGAACACCTTCGGTATTTACTAACTGATATTCCATGGCTACAATCCAATTAATATTGGAGAGACAAGCCGAAATTTCATTATTAGGTACACAGAACACAGAGGCGTACTAAAAAGACCTCCATATGGATATAGACCACAGGTGAACAGACATCAACACTGACCCAAAAATTCTTAAGTGCGGCGACATCCCTCCACAGAAAATAACAGCTGACGAAAACCACGAAATACAGAAATCCTTAGCTGAGAGAGATAATCAGTCTGTTTCCTACTGCCCACTACTGAGCGTTCCTGCTTTCGTGGTGGATGACGAGCACTAAGGGTTTTAAAAACATTTTCATTAGATTTTCATACAATTTTCACAGAGTATTTGGGAAGTAATTATTATTCTATGCTTTCACTTGCTGTAACTTTGCCTTAAACATTTTATAAAGTTACTTCCCTACTTTATAAATCACCATTACTGTGGAACTGAAGGGCAGTTCGAAAATTTTACAACTAACAGAGATGCAAAAGTGAGCAGTAGGTAAAAAAGGTTGACTGCCGTTGCCCTAGTTGAAGGAAAATACATAGCTCTCTGAACTGAACTCTGTTCTCTACCCTCAAAGAAATATCAAGACAACACTAACCGATCAGCACACCCTCCCAACCACACACACAGTGTCACACATCCAAAACTCCTGCCCAGAACACATTCAACTGTTCAACTACTCACGCTCTAGTTTTTGTACCTTGTAAACAGTGACAATGAAAGTTTAAAAAGTGCAGTTTTTCTCAGTGAAGATAGTGTAGAAACCAGAGAAAGTAAGTGAAACACACACACACACGACCGCCTGCGTGCGAAAATAAGTTTCTACATTAAGTTCTCTATGGTTGCGGATGACAGACTGCGAGAGAAAACAACATAGGTATAGTAAAAAAAAAATCTTGTCTGTTTACCAACCTTGTGTATAATTTCAACACTCAATTTTATATACGAACAGATAGTAAAGAACAACTATCCTGTTATTTAGTAGAAAGAAAATAAAACAAATCCACTGATGATGTTATGTCTTAAGTGAAACACGGCTGGGTGAAAAAAGAAAAAAATTGTTTAGTCAAGGCGGATCACATGCAAAAATAAATTTATTTGTAACGGAACACGGGCATAATAACTTAAACCTCATGATGGGTAGATAACATTTGAAATTCTGAGTAAAGTGTGGAGAGGTTATATATATAATTGTACGGATGTGCACCTAACGTCGGCTCTCTAAAGTTACCACAACACTTGCACACACAGAGCGACCGTTTTCTCTAAGTAACAGAATAAAAGGAGAAGAGTACGCTGCCATTTAGTGTACCTACGTAATCAGTAAATCGAAACAGCTCTTTCAAACAAGAAACGCACATATCCTGTAACGTCATCCTAAAATGCGAACAAAGAGGAAGACAGCCTAAAATAAATACAATCCTACGAGATATTAACGTGCAGCTTAGGTTTGCACACCTGTGGTTTGCCGTCAACAGCTTTCTACCGTAGGATACTCTTTGCTGCTGTAGTAAGCATAAATACGCCTGCGAACTGCACCAGTCTTGAAAGAATCTAAATCGGTGACAGGGTGAGGATGCTTTTTCTTCTTTCCAGGAGTCGCTGAAAAAATGTTATGCAGACGGCCCGGAATCGTTACGTCTCACGTCTACATCTTTCAGCTTTTGGAATAACATTCCCTTGCTTACTACTGTTCTTGCTTAAATTTCAAGAGCTTTTGATGATCGTTCCACAACGTTATCGGCAGGAACTGATGGCTGCCCATGAATACTTGGGTATTCTTTCTCCTGCTAGTAAAACTCACGAGTTCTCCGTAGTAATTTCAATGCATCGCTGTCTAGCGGCGCACCTTGAGGCAAAGGATTGTCACTAAGTGAACAAAGTTTTTTTGAATACCACAATTTTCTAAGCCACATCGAAACAAAGCACAGTTCAAGCACTCGACAGAAACGACGCACAATGTATAATGTTTACGTTCACTCTAAACATAGCCGGCAACGCGGGAACTTTGACGTCACGACCGGCGGCGATTACCACGCTGGGATTGGTTCACGCCCCAGTCTTAGCGCAACACGCTTCTCGTTCTTCACTTGATACCTATTACGCTGCTAACGTGAAACGGACACGTCATGTGCAAAGTTTGAGCGGCCTAGATAGCTAGGTTCTCTGTCGCTCGGTTGCTACCCTGTGTGCATCGAGTCGAGATCGCGATAACGCAGCAACAGAAAGCGTATTGCATTCTCCATTTCAACAGTGCAAATCAGCCACAACCGGGTTGTGTCATTTTCTTCGAGACTGCACCTCCTACAGCTCAGACCATTTCACGATGACACGAGCAGCTTCACGGAACTGGTTGTTTATATAGTGCTCGTTCAATGCGTATACTGTGTTCAATAGCTATAAACGTAGTCCACAGAAACCTACTCGTCTTTGCAGCAGTCAGTTTGCCATTGCCCGTATGTCAGCGTGGCATGTTTCCCGGTGACGATTGTATTTTAAATCATACAGGATTCCATTATTACAAGACCTCCATGGTGGTGATAAACAGCAACATGTAGAACTTTTGGGAATTTATTCAGAATGTGGAGATGGAAGATAATTACCTTTCAAGTTTAGTGTTCGATGATGAGGCTAAGTTCGATTTGTGCAGAAAATTGAAAAATATGGGGAAATAAGCACCCACATACCATATTCGAGCATGGAAGACACGCCCCCCCCCCCCCCCCCCGCAATCTTCAGGCGTTTCACGCCGCAGCCCTAGAAAAAATTTTTGTGGAAATCACATCACGAGCTTTCATATGTTGGAGGTCGGCTTTCCTCCCAAAATGGCGAGAGGATGTCGAAAATCTCATGTTTCAACAAGATCGGGCACCATCGCAGTGGCACCTAAAAGTAAAATCATTTCTTAAAAATGAGCTGACGATGTATCGCTCGTAAAAGGCATACGGATATCGCATTGCTCCATTGACCCCCAGGTTTGCCTCATATCACGGCATTTCTTTTTTTGTGGGAAACGTGCTCGGAAAATAACTGGGACTAATTTTATTATTGCCAAGGTGTTTGTCACACGTCCGCTGGAGAGAACATTGAACATCAATGGAAGGTAAATGAAAACTTTGATCCTAAACTTAATCGTAAAAAGTATCCCACATTTGTATGTGCGTGTATGTAGAATATGTACCTCAATAAAATAGTATCGTACTTTTGAAAATATAAACTTTGAAGTCCTGTGCGTAAGTTAAAATACGCCCTAAGTTTGAATCTCCGTTCATGTAGAGGCTGTAGTCTCGTGAAATCGTATGAAACATTTTTAAATATCCTGTATCATGAACAAGTAAATATACTGTGATGTTAGTGTACTATACCCTAGCTTATTAAAAAGAGGCAAACACGAATTTCATAAATAAACGCCACATACAGGCATGATGGTTGGCTTTTGAAATGAGTATACCTTTTTGTGGCACGTTACCACGAAATATTATCCAATATCAAGCTTCTAGGACAGAAAATACAACTAGAATATATCAATAGAGCTGAAATATTTCGAACTTCTACATCTACATCTACATCCATACTCCGCAAGCCACCTGACGGTGTGTGGCGGAGGGTACCTTGAGTACCTCTATCGGTTCTCCCTTCTATTCCAGTCTCGTATTGTTCGTGGAAAGAAGGATTGTCGGTATGCTTCTATGTGGGCTCTAATCTCTCTGATTTTATCCTCATGGTCTCTTCGCGAGATATACGTAGGAGGGAGCAATATACTGCTTGACTCTTCGGTGAAGGTATGTTCCCGAAACTTCAACAAAAGCCCGTACCGAGCTACTGAGCGTCTCTCCTGCAGAGTCCTCCACTGGAGTTTATCTATCATCTCCGTAACGCTTTCGCGATTACTAAATGATCCCGTAACGAAGCGCGCCGCTCTCCGTTGGATCTTCTCTATCACTTCTATCAACCCTATCTGGTACGGATCCCACGCCGCTGAGCAGTATTCAAGCAGTGGGCGAACAAGCGCACTGTATCCTACTCCCTTTGTTTTCGGATTGCATTTCGTTAGGATGCTTCCAATGAATCTGTCTGGCATCTGCTTTACCAACAATCAACTTTACATGATCGTTCCATTTTAAATCACTCCTAATGAGTACTCCCAGATAATTTATGGAATTAACTGCTTCCAGTTGCTGACCTATTTTTTAGCTAAATTATAAGGTATCTATCTTTCTATGTATTCGTAGCACATTACACTTGTCTACATTGAGATTCAATTGCCATTCCCTGCACCATGCGTCAATTCGCTGCAGATCCTCCTGCATTTCAGTACAATTTTCCATTGTTACAACCTCTCGATATACCACAGCATCATCCGCAAAAAGCCTCAGTGAACTTCCGATGTCATCCACAAGGTTATTTATGTATATTGTGAATAGCAACGGTCCTACGACACTCCCCTGCGGCACACCTGAAATCACCATTGCTTCTGAAGCAATTGAGAATGACATGCTGCGTTCTGTTATCTAGGAACTCTTCAATCCAATCACACAATTGGTCTGATAGCCCATATGCTCTTACTTTGTTCATTAAACTACTGTGAGGAACTGTATCGAACGCCTTGCGGAAGTCAAGAAACACGGCATCTACCTGTGAACCCGTGTCTATGGCCCTCTGAGTCTCGTGGACGAATAGCGCGAGCTGGGTTTCACACGACCGTCTTTTTCGAAACCCATGCTGATTCATACAGAGTAGATTTCTACTCTCCAGAAAAGTCATTACACTCGAACATAATACGTGTTCCAAAATTCTACAACTGATCGACGTTAGAGATATAGGTCTATAGTTCTGCACATCTGTTAGACGTCCCTTCTTGAAAATCTTCTAGGAAGATTTATTCTACTTTTATAGGAAGCCCGTCCCGAGAAAGTAGCGTCTGTTCAATTTTATGTAAAGAAGAAGAACTGCCTGGCTGCCTTACCTCTTATTCCGTACTGCTTCTACCAATAGATCAAAATACCAAGGTCGATAGATTGAAAAACATTCAGTCACAAAAACTATCCATTCGCTGTATTTTTTATCAGTACTACCCACTAGGAGAAAAGCATTACTTTTCAAATCAAGAGCAACATCTAACATCTGACTGCGCAAAACTGTTAATAGATTTCTGGTCAACTACCAAAGACGAAACTTTTTTCAATCTCGGCATCCGCATCGCGTACTTCCGTTGCTAAAAAAACCTGTCAGCACAGTTTAACCCCTCCTGCTAGTAGGAGGGTTTGCTTATCACTAGTTCTATAAGGGTCGTCCAAAAAGAAACGAGCCGGAGGCATAATTACAGAAACCAGTACCTGTATGTTAGAAGTATTGACCCTGGATGTTGAGACACTTGTTTCACTGTGACACAAGGCGTGAATGGCTGTCTCATAAAATTCCCGGGGCTGCGATGTTAACCAGTTCCGCACTTACAGCTAGATGCCGTCGTCCGAGGTGAATCTTCTGCCCCTCAGAGCCTTTTTAAGGGGACCAAAAATGGCGTAAAAACAGGGAGAGAGGTCCGGAGTGTATGGAGGGTGGCCGAGAACCTCCCATTTGAATTTCTGCAGGATTGCCGCGACTGGGTTGAACGTATGAGGCTTTGCATTGTCGTGGAGTAGAATGACCCCACGGGGGAGATTGCCTGGTCGTTTTGATTTGATCACTTGGCGAAAGGTGGTCAAGGTTTGCGAGTAACGCTGGGCATTCACTGTTGTCCCGTGCTGCAGGAAGTGAATCAGAAGGGGGCCATCTTGATCAAAGAAGAACGTCAGCATAACCTTTCCTGCACTCGTGTGGATGGCCTTGCCTTATTTTTGGTGGTGGTGACCCTGGCATGCTTCCACTGGAGAATTTGTCATTTTGATTCTGGTTCGAAGTGATGACACCATGACTCATCTCTAGCCACTACTATTGCCAGGAACGCATTCCCTTCCCGAGCATAGCGCTGCATATGAGCAAGACAGTGGGCCATTCTACATGCTTCCTGGTGTGGTTGAAGACTGTGGGGCACCCATTGGGCACACACTTTGCGCATGTGCAGTCGTTCTTTCATGACGGTTTGAACACTTCCGACGCCCAATCCGAGCACTGCGGCTATGGGTTTCACTGTCACTCTGCGGTCCTGGGTAATAAGTGCATCCACCAGCTGAACGATGTCATCGGTAATGCAATGTGGTGCTCCAGACCGTGCATCATCGGCTAACGACACCCGCCCATCCCTGAAGCGCTTGTGCCACGTCTTTATCCTTGCAAGGGACATGCAGTGTTCGCCATACACTTGCGACATTCTGTTCCTCCTACTCCTTCCGCTGTCAGAAAACGCCTTTGCTCTTTGCTCTTCTGCTAACGCCTCCATGTCACTGTTCGCAATGCGACTTGCAGCGTTGGACGATTGATGCATGCTGCTGCTAGCTCTTTATAGTCACGTGACGTGCACGTGTGCCCTCTAGCGACGGGCTGTGAACTTCCACGCTCTGGTCGGAACTACACCTCATTACACATGCCACGATATTAGCTTCCTGTCACCGGTTTGCGCATTCCAGACTCCAAATGGCCCTGAGCACTATGGGACTTAACTGCTGAGGTCATCAGTCCCCTAGAACTTAGAACTACTTAAACCTAACTAACCTAAGGACATCACACATACCTATCCCCATGGCACGATTCGAACCTGCGACCGTAGCTGTTGCGCGGTTCCAGACTGTACCGCCTAGAACCGCTCGGCCACCCCGGCCAACTTCAGACTCCAGCTCGTTTCGTTTTGAACGCCACTTATATAACAGTCCAGAGTTAATGCAAACAAAATAGAAAAAGTTCTAAAAATCAGCCACGAGAGACATACTAGCATACAAAGACAAACGTCCAAATGTGCAGTTAGTCTCAGTATTAATACATTATGTAGAGGGTGACGATATGCGTTTGGTGTAACAGATAATCTGTAGAATATTTGACCAGCACTCGAATTTTGCGTCCTGATGTTTTACGGAAGCTTGCAGCTCCCCCATATCTACTAGCGTAAATGATGTAGCCGTTCAACACATGTTGTGAGTGGAGTTACAGGAACGGCTACAGACTTGAGTTGGATATTACAACGATGAACGTTAAATTCTTTCCATTTTTTTATGCTAAGGATCCTGTTTCGGCTTACAGAACAATACGTAACGCCACTTTCTCTCTCAAACACGCCGGCCGGAGTGGCCTAGCGCCGGCCGGAGTGGGCGAGCGGTTCTAGGCGCTACAATCTGGAAACAAGCGACCGCTACGGTGGCAGGTTCGAATCCTGCCTCGGGCGTGGATGTGTGTGATGTCCTTAAGTTAGTTAGGTTTAAGTAGTTCTAAGTTCTCGGGGACTGATGACCTGAGAAGTTGAGTCCCATAGTGCTCAGAGCCATTTGAACCATTTCTCTTAAACACGCAACAACAATCGCAAATTTAATGTTCTTCATGTTGTACTTCGAGTTTCTTGGAAAACACATCACAAGTAAAAACGAAAACAAACATTTTTGTAATGTAAGTAACAGGGAGATAGAAACCAAACATAAAGTCGTGGAGGCATAATAATAGGAGTTGTCATGACGTCACAAATCTGAAGCCGACTTCCGCCACATTAGTTGTCCTATATATTATCACCTTCTGGTGGAAGTTTTTTGATCAAAAATGCGATCTTACATCGTTTGCTTATCATAGTCTAAAATGTAAAGGAAACACATTTCTTTCGTAAGTGGGCTCATTAAAGCGATATTTTCTTTTATATATATGAATTTTCTGTTGCCGTATTTACTTTTACAGCATTGGCTTTATTTCTGTCACCTGACTTTATATTTCCTATCAGTCCAAATCTCTCTACTTCGACCATCATCAGTTATTTTGCTCCCCAAATAGCAAAACTCCTTTACAACTTTAAGTGTCTCATTTCCTAATCTAATTCCCTCAGCATCACCCGACTTAATTCGACTACATAACGTGTTTGTCGCGTGTACGTCGGTGTGTAAAACTTGGTGAACAAGCTGTGGATTACCCTTGAAATCTATGTGCTCTGTGATCTTACTTTCTGAGGCTATAAATTGAAAGGAGGGCACCAAGTACAAAAGATTGTCGTTCTGTACACGCAAGTTCACGGTCGTCTCAGACGCAATGAGTAAACTTTATTCAGATGTATGCCGCTGCGTACGTTAAGCAAAATACGTCACCCAGAGTCCGCGCAAGAAACGATGGCCAATGCACGCTAACCAATTTTCATCCAAAGCGACGAATTCATTCGTTTGTTCGGAAGGGAAGGGCGACAGTGTTTGAAACCTTTCGGCCGATAGGCGATAGCAAATCGGAAGCACACGCCCTGGAGTCTTTCTTTAACATTTTTACAGAGAAGAGTCGGTAAAAAAATTTATTTTCGTGTTACTTATAACTTTATATGTAATATTCATGTTAATGTGCCCATCATTTCGTTAATGGTCACAGTTACAGTGATATTTGAGTCGAAGTAAGACAATGCGCGAAATTATCCGTCGGGGCACACATTTTCAACTGTCTCCGTTGATATTTACCAACGCCAATTAGCAGCTAAAGGTCTGGATTTCATTGTAATTTCATTCTTCGAGAGCTGCAAGATCATCAATGGTACCTGTTCTTTCGGACAGGTCCGAAAGAACAGATACCATTTTCATATAGATAACGCTTACCGGTCAATGATCTTCTTCAGTGTGGATGCACTCACATTGCCCGAACTCTTACGGGAATCGGTAGATTGACTGCCGCGAGTAATGAGTATAGTGCACAGGGACACTACAAATGTAGTGTGCGGACAGAATGTTGGAAGCGTGGGTCTTACGGGGAGAGTGCCAGAGATAAGTCCATACAGTCACACTATCCTCTGTGTCCTCGGTGGCTTAGTCGGATAGAGCGTCTGTCATGAAAGCAGGAGATCCTCGGTTTTAGTCCCGGTCGGGCCACACATTTTCAACAGTCTCCACTGTTATTTATCAATGCCAGTAAGCAGCTCAAGGTCTGGACTTTGTAAATTCAATAATCACTAAAGATTCTTACCCAAGTAGTACTTCGCTGTGGTGCACTTACTAAGGACCATTGTTAAGGTAGAACATAATGAAGTTGCCAGTGATTAGATCATGTTATTGTGGTCTTCAGTCCTGAGACTGGTTTGATGCAGCTCTCCAAGCTACTCTATCCTGTGCAAGCTTCTTCATCTCCCAGTACCTACTGCAACCTACATCCTTCTGAATCTGCTTAGTGTATTCATCTCTTGGTCTCCCTCTACGATTTTTACCCTCCACGCTTCCCTCCAGTACTAAATTGGTGATCCCTTGATGCCTCAGAACATGTCCTACCAACCGATCCCTTGTTCTTGTCAAGTTGTGCCACAAACTCCTCCCCAATTCTATTCAATACCTCCTCATTAGTTATGTGATCTACCCATCTAATCTTCAGCATTCTTCTGTAGCACCACATTTCGAAAGCTTCTATTCTCTCCTTATCGTCCACGTTTCACTTCCATAATAGCTACACTCCATACAAATACTTTCAGAAACGACTTCCTGATACTTAAATCAATAATTGATGTTAACAAATTTCTCTTCTTCAGAACCGCTTTCCTTAGCATTGCCAGTCTACATGTTATATCCTCTCTACTTCGACCATCATCAGTTATTTTGCTCCCCAAATAGCGAAACTCCTTTACAACTTTAAGTATCTCATTTCCTAATCTAATTCCCTCAGCATCACCCGACTTAATTCGACTACATAACATTATCCTTGTTTTGCTTTTGTTGATGTTCATCTTATACCCTCCTTTCAAGACACTGTCCATTCCGTTGACAGGATTACAATGTCATCGGCGAACCGCAAAGTTTTTCTTTTGTGTGGATTTTAATACCTACTCCGAACTTTCCTTTTGTTTCCTTTACTGCTTGCTCAATATACAGATCAAATAACATCGGGGACATACTACAACCCTGTCTCACTCCCTTCCCAACTACTGCTTCCCTTTCATGTCCCTCGACTCTTATAACTGCCATCTGGTTTCTGTACAAATTGTAAATAGCATTTCGCTCCCTGTATTTTACCCTTGCCACCTTCAAAATTTGAAAGAGCGTATTCCAGTCAACATTGCCAAAAGCTTTCTCTAAGTCTACAAATGCTAGAAACGTAGGTTTGCTTTTCCTTAATCTGTTTTCTAAGATAAGTCGTAGGGTCAGTATTGCCTCACGTGTTCCACCATTTCTACGAAATCCAAACTGATCTTCCCCGAGGTCGGCTTCTACCAGTTTTTCCATTCGTCTGTTAAGAATTCCCGTTAGTATTTTGCAGCTGTGACTTATTAAACTGATAGTTCGGTAAATTTCACATCTGTCAACACCTGCTTTCTTTGTGATTAGAATTATTTTATTCTTCTTGAAGTCTGAGGGTATTTCGCCTGTCTCATACATCTTGCTCACCAGATGGTGGAGTTTTGTCAGGACTGGCTCTCCCAAGGCTGTCAGTAGTTTCTAATGGAATGTTGTCTACTCCCGGGGCCTGGTTTCGACTTAGGTCTTTCAGTGCTCTGTCAAACTCTTCACGCAGTATCATATCTCCCATTTCATCTTCATCTACTTTCTCTTCCATTTCCATAATGTTGTCTCAAGAACATCGCCCCTGTGTAGACCCTCTATATACTCCTCCCACCTTTCTGCTTTCCCTTCTTTGCTTAGAACTGGGTTTCCATCTGAACTCTTGATATTCATGCAAGTGGTTCTTTTTTCACCAAAGGTGTTTTTAATTTTCCTGTAGGCAGTATCTATCTTACCCCTAGTGAGATAAGCCTCTACATCCTTACATTTGTCCTCTAGCCATCCCTGCTTAGCCATTTTGCACTTCCTGTCGATCTCATTTTTGAGACGTTTGTATTCATTTTTGCCAGCTTCACTTATTGCAATTTTGTATTTTCTCCTTTCATCAATTAAATTCAGTAACTCTTCGGTTACCCAAGGATTTCTACTAGCCCTCGTCTTTTTACCTACTTGATCCTCTACTGCCTTCACTATTTCATTCCTCAAAGCTACCCATTCTTCTTCTACTGTATTTCTTTCCCCCATTCCTGTCAATTGTTCCCTTATGCTCTCCCTGAAACTCTGTACAACTTCTGGTTCTTTCAGTTTATGCAGGTCTCATCTCCTTAAATTCCCACCTTTCTGCAGTTTCTTCAGTTTCTATCTACAGTTCATAACCAATATATTGTGGTCAGAGTCCACATCTGCCCCTGGAAATGTCTTACAATTTAAAACCTGGTTCCTAAATCTCTGTCTTACCATTATATAATCTATCTGAAACCTTCTAGTATCTCCAGGGTTCTTCCATGTATACAACATTCTTTCACGATTCTTGAACCAAGTGTTAGCTATGATTAAGTTATGCTCTGTGCAAAATTCTACCAGGCGGCTTCCTCTTTCATTTCTTACAAGGGAACCTCCCCATCGCACCCCCCTCAGATTTAGTTATACGTTGGCACAGTGGATAGGCCTTGAAAAACTGAACACAGATCAATCGAGAAAACAGGATGTTGTGTGGAACTATGAAAAAATAAGCAAAATATACAAACTGAGTAGTCCATGTGCAAGATAGGCAACATCAAGGACAATGTCAGCTCACGAGCGCAGTGGTCCCGTGGTTAGCGTGAGCAGCTGTGGAACAATAGGTCCTTGGTTCAATTCTTCCCTCAAGTGAAAATTTTAATTTTTTTTTTCAGTTTATGTGATAAAACTCTTATGTTTTCATCACTTTTTTGGGAATGATTATCACATCCACAAGAAAACCTAAATCGAGCAAGGTAGCTGAATCTTTTTACCCATTCGCCACGCGTACAAGTTAGGTGGGTCGACAACATATTCCTGTCATGTGACGCACATGCCGTCACCAGTGTCGTATAGAAAATATCAGACGTGTTTTCCCGTGGAGGAATCGGTTGACCTATGACCTTGCGATCAAATGTTTTCGGTTCCCATTGGAAAGGCACGTCCTTTCGTCTACTAATCGCACGGTTTTGCGGTGCGGTCGCAAAACACAGACACTAAACTTATTGCAGTGAACAGAGACGTCAATGAACGAACGGACAGATCATAACTTTGCGAAAATAAAGAAAGTAAACTTTTTAGTTGAGGAAAGACTTGAACCAAGGACCTCTCGTTCTGTAGCTACTCACGCTAACCACGGGACCACGGCGCTCCCGAGCTCAAATCGTCCTTGATGTTGCCTATCTTTCGCATGGACTACTCAGTTTGAATATTTTACTAATTTTTTTCACGGTTTCACACAACTTCTTCCTGTTTTCTCGATTGATCTGTGTTCAGTTTTTCAAGGCCTATCCACTGTGCCAACGTATAACTAAATCTGAGGGGGATGCGATGGGGAGGTTCCCTTGTTAGCCACAATCCATATTCACCTACTACGTTTCCTTATCTTCCTTTTCCTACTACCGAATTCCAGTCACCCATGACTATTAAATTTTCGTCTACCTTCACTACCTGAATAATTTCTTTTATCTTATCATACATTTCATCAATTTCTTCTTCATCTGCAGCGCTAGTTGGCATATAGACATGTACTACTATAGTAGGCGTGAGCTTCGTGTGTATCTTGGCCACAATAGTGCATTCACTATGCTGTTTGTAGAAGCTTACCCGCACTCCAATTTTTTTTATTCATAATTAAACCTATTCCTGCATTGCCCCTATTTGATTTTGTATTTATAACCCTGTATTCACCTGACCAAAAGTGTTATTCCTCCTGCCACCGAACGTCACTAATTCCCACTATATCTAACTTTAACCTATCCATTTACCTTTTTAAATTTTCTAACCCACCTGCCCGATTAAGGGATCTGACATTCCACGCTCCGATCCGTAGAACGCCAGTTTTCTTTCTCCTGATAACTACGTCCTCTTGAGTAGTCCCCGCCCGGAGATCCGAATGGGGGACTATTTTAGCTCTGGAATATTTGACTCAAGCGGACACCATCATAATTTAATCATACAGTGAAGCTGCATGCCCTCTGGAAAAATTACGGCTGTAGTTTCCCCTTGCTTTCAGCCGTTCGCAGTTCCACAACAGCAAGGTCGTTTTCGCTAGTGTTACAGGGCCAGATCAGTCAATCATCCAGACTGTTGCCCTGCAACTACTGAAAAGGCTGCTGCCCCTCTACAGGAACCACACGTTTATCTGGCCTCTCAACAGATACCCCTCCGTTGTGGTTGCACCTACGGTACGGCTATCTGTATCGTTGAGGCACGCAAACCTCCTCACCAACGGCAAGGTCTATGGTTCATGGGGGGGGGGGATTAGATCATATTTTAAAAAAAAGCCGTAAAAAGGAGTACCTGCTATAACTCTCTTTTATGTCAGTAATTCTGAAACAATCATTCCCACTAGAATATAACCGCTGATTAAAAGTTACTCTATCACACGGTTACTGGCCTCAAGCTTGGACACTGATTCGCATACTCTTCTCGAAAGTGGAATCTTGATTTCGATTACATTTTGACTTTAATATATTAATATTATCCTCATAAATACCACAGAACAGGACATACAAATTGTGGTGTCACCGCTAGACACCACACTTGCTAGGTGGTAACTTAAATCGGCCGCGGTCCTGTAGTACATGTCGGACCCGCGTGTCGCCACTGTGTAATCGCAATCCTAGCGCCACCACATGGCAGGTCACAAGACACGGACATGACCTCGCCCCAGTTGTACGGACGACATAGCTTGCGACCAGACCTACCAAGTCTTCCTCTCAATTGCCGAGAGACTGATAGAATAGCCTTCAGCTTATTCCATAGCTACTACCTAGCAAGGCGCCATTTGTATCAGTGCTTATAGCTTACTACTATTCAAGAGATGTATTCTAACAATAGAATAAAGTTAAGTATATTATTCCAGCTACGTACTGTTCTTCTTATTCATTAATAAGTCTCATGTTCCAGTACTTCACGCCCGTCTGCGTTAGTTTAGCGTGCACTTTCAGCCACTTCATTCTACAAGGTGTTGGCCCAGCTGCCGACACATCACAAATAACGGCACTTTCGTTCCAGCGCCGTCACAAGAAATATAGGTAACCGTAATCTGCAAAATTCACAGAGTATCGACTATGGCACTGCTTCCGCTGTCACTGTTAGCACGATATCGTAATGTATCCGTTGGTCTTCATCAGAGAGTGGAATAATACGAAAATGATTTTATTTTTCATACACTAACTTATACCCTGTTTGCCGGCCGAAGTGGCCGTGCGGTTAAAGGCGCTGCAGTCTGGAACCGCAATACCGCTACGGTCGCAGGTTCGAATCCTGCCTCGGGCATGGATGTTTGTGATGTCCTTAGGTTAGTTAGGTTTAACTAGTTCTAAGTTCTAGGGGACTAATAACCTCAGCAGTTGAGTCCCATAGTGCTCAGAGCCATTTGAACCATACCCTGTTTGTTTGGACAGTGTTAGGCTTTGAGGTTCAAATATTCGTACTAGACAATTAGAGGAACCGAACCAAGTGAGATGGCGCCGCAGACACTCGACTCGATCTCAGAGGAATAGGTCCATATCCCCGTTCTGCCATTCAGACATAGGTGTTACTTTGTTTCTCTAAATCGGTTAAGATGAATACACTGATTTCGCTTCATAAAGGTATCCGAGTCCGTGTCAATGACTGGACATTAAGTAATTTCCTTTTCTCCTGTTAACAAGAGCATAGCAGAAGAGCCTCTGTAAGACTAGGGAGATTTGCAGGAGCATCTTAATTAGCAACATTGTGACTTTCAGAATTGTGATATTCAGCTATGAAATATATTTCTTTGAAAACCGCATTTCTGCCTTCCATTAAATGGTGTCTAGGAGATAATGGGTTCCTATGAGTATTGTTCATCATATCCATGTCTGAACGTCTGAGGAACTGTTGATCATAGTGGGATGGTGTGTGCGCAGTTTGTGTGCTGCGCTGACAAGAACTCTTAGTGGTATAGGCAGAACAATAACTTTACCAATAAAACAGCAAACATGCATGTAGATCAGTACCACTGAACACGACTTTTACAAGCCCCCTAAGATCCACCACCGATTTGTTCAATTAACCTGGGCTGCAGGAAGTGCATAATGTTTAGATTTTTACCCTGTTCTTTAGAATAGCTACGGTAAATCCGTTCTTCCTACTGGTACACAAGTGGTCGCTAGGTCAAGGGTTATCAAAAACACTTGACACCTTATTACTGTGATCAACAGAGCCTGAGAGGACTCCCTGAAGAAGCATATTTTCGTATGTGGCTTTTTGAAACATATTTGTGCAGATCGATTACAGCCTGCCTGTTCGGGCAGTTCTACGCGCTTACTGCGAGAGAGGGATGTTTGGCAGACGTGAATTGAATCAACTATAGATCAGCCAATCTGAGTATGGGCTTTGGACTGATTTCCACAATCTACTTCGCAGATACCATTTTGGTGCCTCGGTTAACCAGGGAACCGCAACACACGAAGCGTGAGAGCAGAAGCGACACCATTTACAGGTAGTATACGTGCACGATTCTCTCCAAGAGTGGATGGTTAGTTGTTCGTCTTTGGGAGCACTGCCACTGGCGGGAGAACCGCTAAAGAAAGTCGTGATGGTGACATTGCATGTTCTAATTAGTAGTATTCCAAAGTTAAGACAGTTATTTGCCTAAGCGATTGCTTTAGTTGAAATCAGAAACACCTATCTGGAATCTTAACGGTGGAGGAGATAACGTCACAATAACAGTTTTTGGATACTCGTTCTAGAACACCACCGTACACAGGTTGTCGTCGATGTAAGTAATTACTGAGATTAGGCAGACCCAAAGGCAAATCAAAAAATATCAAACGCTAGGTGAAACTTCCGATATTAAAAGCTAGTGTCTGAGTTCGTGGTTAACACCTAACTGGTACAAAACGGGGGTTCAGAATGAAAGCTAACAGCTGAAATGGTGTTAGTTAAGTTTAATTTAAGTACAAACACTGACTAATACGCAACACGCGCGCAGGAACGTGAGCGCGCCTTTGTTTTCTTGTGTGTGTGTGTGTGTGTGTGTGTGTGTGTGTGTGTATGTGTGTGTGTCGCAGAGCAACCACAGAGTAATCATAATGTCATAATGTACATTTCCAATCGTTTCTCACAGAGTTCGCAGCTCACTTTTCATTTCCAAGGCCTCATGTTAGTCTGGTAGATACGTGAAGAATTTAGGACAGGCACTGCCAAACAAGATAGCTTTTACGCAAGCATCAAGCAAATATTCTCCATCTAACTAAATGTACTTTTTCTTAAAATGTAGATATTCTTCGCTGAAACAATATCCACAGAACACATTGATTGTTTATTATTATTATGTAACAATTGTAAAGTCACTAATTATTATTTCCAAAAGCTTTACTATTTCAGGAGTCTTAAAGAATTTCGAGAGTTACCTTCTTATTTTTTAATTTATTAAATACCTGCTTAAGGCAAAATGTTTTGCCTAACTTTTAATACATCTTATCACATCAATCATTATATTACTCCTCTTTCTTTTCACCTCTCAGTTCTGTAAAATTATAAAATGAAATTATCCTTATTGAGCTTCTGTATCTTACAACGGTGCTCTTTCCAGTAATTGGATTAATGAAGTTTATTAAGTGCAGCCGATAAATCGCATTCATTTTCTGTGTATTTTCTGCTTTTAATTAACAATTGTTACCGGAGCTATATTGCATCATTTTCAAAAAAGTGTAAGTCTCACATTCCTCATTGTCCACACAGTTTTATTGTTGGGTATCTGTTTGCCATTTACAGAAACAAAAATGGATGAAGTAACGGAAGTAATTAGAATGTTTTTAGGAAATTTACAATACTTACTCGTTTCATTGTAGTTTTTTTTAGTATAATCACAAAATCGACTTTCCGTAATCTAGTTCCCAGTCGCTACAGCGTTGCTTCTTCATTTCGCTTTAATTCATAATATACATCACTATCCGAAACAAGAACTGGAGCAGGGCTGACGAACACACATTGCTGATTTCAGTATCCCGTTAGAATTCCTTCCAAACGTTTGCTCCATTCATGCCTTTCTATGTATAATCCTATTGCATTTAGTTTTCAAACACTGAGTTGCCTTTTTAAGCAAGGCACTCGACTTAGTATGTGTGTTTCACTGCCTGCTCGGTGCGAATGTGAAACGAAAAATTCCATTTGATAAGACAGTAACACCAAATGAAATAAATCGACATGAACACCGTATAAACCTACTAATCCTTTCTATCTGTCTACATTTACCAGAAGGGAGGTTGATTTACCGTTCACAATAACCGTGATATAGTGATACAGAATGTAAAGATTTGTAACAAATTTGGAAATTTGTGGTAAGTTCTATGGGACCAAACTGCTGAGGTCACCGGTCCCTAGGCTAACACACTACTTAATCTAACTTAAATTTACTTACGCTAAGGACAACACACACTCACAGACACACACACACATGCCCAAGGGAGGACTCGAACCTACGACGAGGGGAGCCGCACGAACCGTGGTAAGACGCCCAAGACCGCACGGCTACCCCGCGCGGCGATGTGTAACAGAAATTCATTACGCAATAAATATGGTTAAACATTACGGGCAATGGTTAATTTACTATGCCTATAGTTTTCAAGCAAGTAGGTACATAGTTAAACCATTTACTGTAAACTGAAATGAAAACCGCGAAGAGACCATGAATAGGAAATACAGCCATCACTTTAATTAATTGTTTCATCCATCTAAACTAAACGGTAGATTCAACTATTCGCACTTACGTCTGGTTCCATATGAACTACGGCGAAAATAGGACGACTATATTACAACGGAACAGTGTGCGAAATGACGATTGGCATACATTTGGTGACCTTAGTATGCGCTCCCGTACTACACGCCTTAGCCGTCACATGCCGTCACGTTTATCGCTGACCCTTTCACCTCCCAAGGAAACAGCTTCTCTATGACGCAGCTAATACAAAAGCATGTTTGCTATCTTGTCCGCTCCATTGAGTTCCCAATTTAGCTGTCATCATTTCGCTGCTAGATATGCTAAGTTAAACTTCCTTTGCCATTGATAATGCTTTATTTATGATTATTAGGGAATATTCACATGCATAGCTGCAGGTAAACCTTTCGAGATGGGAGGCTGTGGTCCAAGAAACTCTTAATATGTATATAGTTAACGCACACCGGCCATTTGACTTTCTTCTTCTGTGCGGATGCACAAACAGTGCCTGAACTCTTACGGGAATCGGCAGTAAAGCTGCGAGTAATGAGTATATTGGTTCAAATGGCTCTGAGCAATGTGGGACTTAACTTCTGAGGTTATCAGTCCCTTAGAACTTACAACTACTTAAACCTAACTAACCTAAGGACATCACACACATCCATGCCCGAGGCATGATTCGAATACCTGCGACCGTAGCGGTCGCGCGGTTCCAAACTGTAGTGCCAGAACCGCTCGGCCATTCCAGCCGGCGAGTATAATGGGCAGGGGCACTATGAATATAGTGCGGGACAATGAGTTTCGAATGTGGGTCTCACGGGAGGCGTCCCGGAGATAAGTCCCTGCAGCCGCACTGTCCTCTGTATCCTCGGTGGCTCAGCTGGATAGAGCGTCTCCCATGTAAGCAGGAGATCCCGGGTTCGAGTCCCGGTCGGGGCACACATTTTCAGCTGTCGCCGTTGACTTATCTCAATGCCTGTATGCAGCTATGGGTTTTCATTTCATTGTAAACTCTTCTGTTCGTGGCGTTTCGTCCAGGACTGCGCTGGACATACTCAGAGGCGCCCCTCCGCTGAATCTTGCAGACTGACCTGTCGGACGTAAAAAAGGAGGTGTGGTCGAAGTAACACATGAGGAGCAGAGATAATCCTTGTCAAAACTACAACTTAACTATCGATTGTCGTCTTGTCAAAGATAAAATTGTCTAGCAATTCTGCAGAGCTACTGTCCATATGTCGCTAAGTTTCATTGCCCCCTCTTTCCTATTAAAATTATCCTGATGCTTATAAATTTCAATTGCTTCTCTACATAGTCGTGGACAATATTTTAACGTTGTAGATAAAATTTCTGTTTCAGAAAACTTCACTTCGTTGTTTTCTGACTGAAGACGATTTCTCTGTTTTTCCTATTAGGCAAAGACTTTTTTGCTCTTTTAGCCGTGTAATTACGCTCCTCTTGATATTTCCAATATAAACTTTACCACATAACACGGAATTTCGTATACACCTCATGTCGACAGAGGACGGCGTTTATCCTTCACAGATCGGAGTACTCGACTCATTTTCTTTGTCAGTCTAAAGACCGGTCTGATGTCATGTTTCTGTAAAATCTTACCGATCGGTTAGGTTACTTTTTTAATAAAAGTTAGAGTAACTGTATTTTTCGGTCGTTGTGTTTCATCCTTGTCCTTCGGTCTTCTGTTCCTTGGCCGCAAAATTCTCTTCACGTCTTTCCCTGAGTAGCCATTTTTTCTCGAAGGCATGCTTCAGATGTTCTATTTCAGCGTCGAGGTGTTCCGATGTGCATATCCTTTCGGTTCTATCGATAAGACTTTTAATGACACCTCTCTTTTGCTGTGGTTGGTGATTGGATTTTTTATGCAAATATCTGTCCGTATGTGTTCCTTTCCGAAAAACTTTATGGTCCAAACTTCCACCGGACCGTCTCATGAGTAAAACATTCAAGAAAGATATTCTGTTATCATTTTCCATTTCCATTGTGAACTGGATTTTTGGATTAATTCTGTTTAGATGATCAAAGAATTCGTCAAAAGCCTTTCTACCATGGGACCAAACCACAAATGTGTCATCTAGAAATAGTTACCAGCTAGATGGTTTCTTATTTGCTTTGTTCAGAACCGATTGTTCGAATTAGCGATCGCAGGACCTAATGGGTTACCCATTGCTACCCCATCAATTTGCTCATAAAATTCATCGTCCTACTGGAACTGACTCGAAGTAAGGCAATGTCTAAAAAGAGCAGTCAAATTTATATATGAGAAATTCGAACAATCGGCTCTGGTCAAAGCAAATAAGAAACCACCTCGCTGGTATCGGTTTGTAGATGACACGTTTGCGGTTTGGTCCCATGGTAAATCTAAATAAAATTAATCCAAAAATACAGTTCACCATGGAAATGGAAAGTGATAACAGAATATCTTTCTTGAATGTTTTTAGTCATGAGGCGGTCAGATGGAAGTTTGGAACATAAAGTTTTTCGGAAAAGAGCTCACACAGACAGATGATTGCATAAAAACTCCAATCACCGTCCACAATAAAAGAGAGATATCATTAAAAGTCTTGTCTACAGAGCCGAACGGATATGCACATCGGAACATCTCGATGCTGAAACAAAACATCTGAAGCAGGCCTGCGAGAAAAATGGCTACTCAGGAAAGAGGTAAAGAGAATTTTGCGACCAAGGAACAAAATGCCGAAGGACAAGGATGAACCACAACGACGGAAAAATACAGTTTCTCTCCCTTTTATTAAAAAATTAACCTATCCGATCGGTAAGATTTTACAGAAACATGACATCAGACCGGTCTTTAGACCGAAAAAGAAAATAAGTACTCCGATATGGGAAGGATAAACGCCCTCCTCTGTCGACATGTGGTGTATACAAAATTCCGAGTACGTGTGGTAAAGTTTATATTGGAATTACCAAGAGGAACATAAATACACGGCTAAAAGAGCACAAAAGTCTTTGGCGAATAGGAAAAATAGAGAAATCATCTCTAGCAGAGGATGCTCTTGAGTCAGGAAACCACGAAGTGAAGTTTTCTGAAACAGAAATTTTATCTACAACGTTAAATTATTAACCACGACAATGTAGAGAAGCTATTGAAATTTATAAGCATCAGGATAATTTTAATAGGAAAGAGGGGGCAATGAAACTTAGCGACATATGGACAGTAGCTCGTCAGAATCGCTAGACAATTTTCTCTTTGACAAGACGACAATCTATAATTAAGTTTTGTCTTTGACAAAGATTATCTCCGCTTGTCACGTGTTAGCTCGACCACGCCCCCTTTTCTGTTGTATAAATGTCGCTCTCGGCCGTCCGACCGGCCAGTCTGCAGTACTCAGAGGAGGAGCGCCTTTGAGTATGTCCAGCGCAGTCCTGGACGAAACGTCAGGAACAGAAGAGTTAGTGGCAGTGATATTTTTCATGTCTGGTGCAAAGTGATATCAAAAGTGCTAGAGAGTTTTTTTTCTGGTCATGTGTTGTTTTTTTTATCTTTGCCGTAAGGCTATAGACTCTCCTAGTTTTTGTTACTTCTCTGTCGCTTTTTTAGTTTCTTCTCATTGTGAGTTTTTGCGAATAAATATTTTTTCGTTAACACATTATACCAGACGGCTATGCAATTATTTGTTGTAGGCAAGTCGCCTACATAATTGGTGACCTCCGATTAAGGAATTTTAAACCTTTCGTTAGCTACGTCGAACATTAACTGCAAAAGCAATGAACGACGACTGCAAACGATACGGTTCGATAGCTGAAGAAATTCATGGGCTTCAGAATGAGATAGAAACTTAACAGTTGCATACTTCGAAAGATATGAACTTCAAGCATATACCGGACCAAAGGAATGACGTTGGTTCAACAGCCATGGCACACACCAGCAAGGCAACATCATCGGAAACTGGGACTACTGAAGCACAACCACAGCAAGTAACAGCAATGGAACTACCCGCTGGTTTCAACGCTTCACCAACTCAACGGTTGCAATTACGAGCGCCCCCATTCATGCCTTCTCAGCCCCACACATGGTTCGCGGTAAGAAATTAAAAGAATTTCTGAATGACAACTCCTTCTACTCCATAGAGGAATTTTTAGATATAAATTAAGAAAAAAAAGAAAAAATATTTAAAAAATAAAAAAATAAAAAATAAAAAACACAAAAAATAAAAAAGTTGTTATATTAACTTAAGTATGTTGTTAAATTAACTTAATTATGTCATGTATTGGAAAATTTGACTCGTTCCACATCATTACGAAATATCGTATTCATGATCCATGGAATCTGGAATCGGAATCTTAATCTAGACAATGATTTACACAATACTAATTTTACTGACAGATGGACGTGATGTGAAGTGGAGATACACATACCCGAAAATTATTATTCTAATATTTTTATTCCATTTGTTGTCTAATTTGTGTTTATATTGACCTCCGGTTTCGTTAAATTTTAGATCATCTTCAGTTTTATTGTAGTTGCAGAGTAGCACGTCAGGTATACTCGTATGTGCTCTACACAGCCTCCAAAGGTCACTAATGTGCCATTGATGTGTGACTGAGAGCAGCACACACATCTGGCAGGTTACTCACCGGCTTCAATACTTCTGAATACGTTCAAAAACGGAAGGAGGGCCATAATCATTATAACCACGAATGCAACAATAAACCGCAAAAATATTATACTAATATTACTATTTTTATTATTGTTACTACTATTTATTTTATGGCCTTCATTGGACCACTCTTGCCAGTTACAGGCTGCAAAGGTTTATACAGTTACTTAATACTACAATTCAGGTCAATAATAATCCAATAAGACAGTTCAATAATACAATCGTTATTCAGCGATTATTATAATTCATTACTAAATGAAGCATGTTTTGCTCTTCTGATAGCCAATTCTTCTTCATTCTTGCAAATGTTTTCTTTCTTTTTCGTCTGCGCTTACTCTTCCTGTAGACGTTTTACTGATCTTCGTTTGTAGTCTGGTTTGTGTGTCTTGCAGTATTCTAATTTTCTCTCTTTTGTTTTTTAGGTCAGTATTGTATTTATTTCTTACAGCTTCCTTAATTTTTGTGATCAATTTAATGTTGTTCTTACTATTCCACAATTTTTCTATTATTCTATTATTAATTCTGTTTTCTGGTGATCTAATCAGATGTCCAAGCCTGAGAGGTGTTTCTTCCAGATCGTGCTTACTACTAGTTCTATTTTCTTGTGTATCGTTTGAAGCTGTTCTCCAACGCCCAATTACTTGATACCTCATTATGTAAGTCCTAATTATTCTACTTTCTGTCTTCAGTATTTCGTCAGTTTTTTCTGTATTAGTTGTTTTGAAGATAGCTTCAGCTACATATCTTATATGTGGCTGAGTAACAGTTTTATGATATTTTAATTTTGCAACTGTAGATAAACTATTTTTTGTTCTATGTGTTTCTGGAAAAGTAATTTGCTTTGTGCAGTTTTTGTATTCAGTTTTTCCTTTTTCGTTTCTCATTTACATTTTATGCTACGATTTTAGCTAAATATTTAATCTATCAACAGTTTTGATTTCCTTTTCTTCTATTGTAATATTGTTTGCAAGTGGTAAGTCAGTTAGCATAATCTCTGTCTTTTGAAGTGATACTCTAAGGCCAATTTTCTGTGCTATTTCATGTAGTGATTTAACTAATTGTCTCGTTTCTTGAATATTGTTGGTTAGAAGAGAAATGTCATTTGCAAATTCCAAGCAACTTAAACTGGTATCACTTTTCGCACTTACATTTCTTACGTTTTTTTGGGCTGTTCTTGTACTAATCTCTCATTCTGTATTCCAGAGAACAGTTGAACAGTAATAGTGATAGTCACCTTGTCTTAATCCCGTTTTATGAGGCATGGTTAAGAAACTTCTCTTCTACACTTCACTTTCTATTTGGTGTTAGTTAGAGTAGGTTCTATTAGTTTAATTAGTTTTAGATGGAGTCGTAGATTCCTTAAAAAATTTTATGTTGGAGGTTTATGGAGACCGTCATATACCTACTTAAAGACTACAGCCGGCCGGAGTGGCCGAGCGGTTCTAGGCGCTGCAGTCTGGAGCCGAGCGACAGCTCCGATCGCAGGTTCGAATCCTGCCTCGGGCTTGGATGTGTGTGATGTCCTTATGTTAGTTAGGTTTAATTAGTTCTAAGTTCTAGGCGACTGATGACCTCAGAAGTTAAGTCGCATAGTGCTCAGAGCCATTTGAACCATTTAAAGACTACAAATATCACAGCCAGAATTTTGTTCCGTTTCCTGTAGTATGCTATCATCAATTTTAAACTAATGTTGTGCTCTGCATAGCTTCTCCATGATTCCCCTGATTCCTGTTCTAATTGTTTCTTGATTCTTCCACATATGATCTTCGATAAAATCTTGTATGTGCAGCCTAAAAGAGAGATTCCTCTGTAGTTGTCCGGATTACAGTTATCCCCCTTCTTATGTAATGGGTGGATGAAGGCCTTGGTTCAGTGTTCAAGGCATTGTAGCATTATCCGAGCGATGAGTAAAGAAGTCTTGACTTTATCACTTACATATTTCTACATTTCAACAAATACCTGATATTTTCCACATACCTTAAAATTTATTGTCCTTTGAATGTTTTTTTCTGCATGTTGGAAAGTTGAAGGGTCTAATTTGTTAGACTCGGTTTTTATTGGAATATTACTATTTATTTAGGTCTTTATGAATTTTATGCATACGGAACTATAATAATAGATTACTACTTTTAAAGTACTAAGTGCAGTGGATCCACCTGCAGAGATTTGATCTTCACTGTGATGTGCTGATTTCATTTACGTCATTAATCAAAAAAAAAAAAAAATCACTTCTCGCTCGTCCAGAAGGAGTGAGAGTATTTACATTACCCTCGGCTGTTGGAAGAGTGTAAGTGGCGAAACCATGTCATAAGAAGGGTCCATAGACAGAATTAAGTTCCAGCTTGGGTTACGTCCACGTGACGCATAAGACAGAAGATAACGGCACCCAGTTTGTCTGCATGTTTTTTCACTTCCGGAAATTGTTAGTTACAGCTGTGTACAATCATATAATGAACAGGACACGAATGTACAGATTGTCAGACCTGCAAATGGACGTATCATGTGAAGGGCTGATTTCGATAGTTGTACAAGTCCATTACCTCCACTTTTCTGTCTATAACGCTTCTGACATTAATAGTCCAAACAAACAGAAAGAAAGTTTCATCTCCAGCAAGAAGCCATATGCTTGAATATTTCAGGTATCTCAACTGCAGATTTTCCAGCGCTCATTTAACTTTAGGACTCTGTATCTCAGAATGAACAAAAGTAGACTTTTACCACTATTGAAATAAGCCCTTCAAGTCGTTCTCCAAGAAGAGAAGTATTCAAACGTGCCCCAAATTGCGTTATAGGACCGTCACTATTCAACATGCATACAAATGATCTATTGTAAAATGTCTGAAGCTCCATGAGACTCACCGTGGATCGTAATGTCTTATGTAGAGAAGCCGTAACCATAGAAAACTGTAGTGAAATATGGAATATCGTAATGTGAACCTCCTTTAAATCTTTTCGCGAAAGGCCGAAATGAGAAGCATTGAGACGAGTGTCATCAACCGTGGAACGATTTCTGGTCCGGACGACAGCCCGTGAGATTCTATACAGATTATGAAAAAGACCTTGTTCCCCTTCTAGCAGCAGTTTTATCGTAGGTCGCTGGACAAACGGAAAACACCAAGAATTTGTAAAAAAGCACAATTCAATTCTGTTTCCCAGAATTATCGTCGATCAGATTCACATAATTGGAAGTTTATGACGCTGATGTCAATTTAAATTATGAAAACATGCTATGAGAACTTTTCGGAGAAAAAAACTCTCATTTATCAGTGTCAACATAGATTACATAACCAGAGATGATGTGAGACTCAGCTCTCTGTGTTCGACGATAAGTTCTAGAGTAGGAACCATCATATTTGTCCTCTGGATAGCGTTCTAAATAATTCGACGCTGTCGTTTACAAAAAAAATACGAGCTTATTGAATATTGGACCATATTTTTGGCTGGATTTAGGATTTTCTTGCAGATGGAAGACGGATGAACAAAATACGAGCTTACCGAGTACCGGACCAGATATATATATATATATATTTTTAATTCAGGATTTTCTTGTGCTGGTATCTCAACACGTTGCTGTTAATGGGATGAAAACGAAAGCTTGTAAAGAAATTTCGGGGATACCACAAGAATGTGCATAGGTTTGTTAGTGTTTAGATTGTGTATAAGTGATCTAGTGAATAACATTATGAGGCTTTTGGAGTACTGTGCAGTTGTCTCTAAGAAGATTACAACGCCAGAAAACTAACGAAATGAAGGCACACCTGCAGATGATCTGCGGTAGACGTAGGAGCTAGTGGCTGATCCTGAATACGAATAAGTGGAATGTATTACGCATAAATACACGAAGAAATCCCTGTAACCAGGAAGGAAGTGGCTATCGAAAAACTTGTTCGATGATTTCTCGAGTGTTTATTTTCAGTCTGGGACGCTTGTCAGGTAGGATTGGTAAAGGAAACAGAGAAGATGTTAAGAAGAGAAGAATGTTTGGTCACTGGATCGTATAGTAAGCGCGAAAGCCTATGTGCTCTTCCAAACTCGAATGCCACATGCTAAAAGAGAGGCGCTGCGCATCTCGGCATAGTTTACAGTTGAATCTCCGAGTCAACGAACACATTGCATCTTCCTTCATAAATCTCGCGAGAAGGTCATGGTGGCAAGTTTAGAGAGATTCGAGCTCATACGGAAGATTGCTGACAAGCGTTTTTATCGCGCACCATTCGTGACTGGAACAGTGACAATGCTACGTGAAGTAACCTCCGTCACAGGTCGAAGGCGATGTATAGTGAAGTGTCAAATATCATGGGATAAGTCATAACATCGCGACCGACTCCTTTTGCCCGTCGTGGTGGAGCAGTTCGACGTAGCATGGACCGAACAAGTCGTTGGAAGTCCACTGAAGAAATTATGAGCCACGTTGCCTCTATAGCCGTCCATAGCTGTGGAAGTGTTGCCGATGCATGATTTTGTACACGAACTGAATCCGTCCTATAAATGTTCGAATTACCGCTAAATCATTCGCTCGAATTTTCCAGAATGTTCTTCAAACCACTGAGGAACAACTGTGACATGGCACATTGTCAACCGTAAAAATTCCATCGTTGTGTGGGAACAAAAAGTCCATGAACGGGCGAAAAGGGTCTCCGAGTAGCCGAACATAATCATTTCCAGTCAATCATGGGTTCATTCCATGAAAACACAGCCCACACCGCTGTGGAGCCACCACCAGCTTGCACAGTGTCTGGTCTACAGCTTGGGTCCACGGCTTCGTGGGGTCCCCGCCACGCTCGAACTCCTCGAACCCTACCATTAGCTCTTACCAACTGAAGTCGGGAATATCTGATGAGACGACGGTTTTCCAGTTAACTAAGGTCCAATCGATCTGGTCACCAGCCCAGGAGAGGCGATGTCGTGCTGTTAGCAAAGGCCCTCGCGTCGGTCGTCTACTGCCATAGCCCATTAACGCCACATTTAGCCCCACTGTCGTAACGGGTACGGTCGTCGTACGTACCACATTGATTTCTGCGGTTATTTCACTTAATGTTGCGTCTGTTAGCATTCACAAACTCTACGCAAACGCAACTTAAGTCGTTACGTGAAGGCCGTCGGCCAAAGCATCGTGCGTACTGGCAGATAATGCGTGAAATTTGGTATTCTCTCCACACTCTTGACGCTCTGTAGCTGGAATACTGAATTCCCTAACGATTTCCAAAATGAAATATCCCTTGCGTCTAGCTCCAATTACCATTCCGCGTGTGAAGACTGTTAATTTCCGCCGGCCGTTGTGACCGAGCGGTTCTAGGCGCCTCAGTTTGGAACACCGCGACCGCTACGGCCGCAGGTTCGAATCCTGCCTCGGGCATGGATGTGTGTGATGTCCTTAGGTTAGTTAGCTTTAAGTAGTTCTAAGTTCTAGGGCACTGATGAGCAGTTAAGTCCCATAGTGCTCAGAGCCATTTGAACCGTTTTGAGGAGTGGCTGTGCGGTTCTAGGTGCTACAGTCTGGAGCCGAGCGACCGCTATGGTCGCAGGTTCGAATCCTGCCTCGGGCATGGATGTGTGTGATGTCCTTGGGTTAGTTAGGTTTAAGTAGTTCTAAGTTCTAGGGCACTGATGACTTGATCAGTTAAGTCCCATAGTGCTCAGAGCCATTTGAACCATTTTGAGGAGTGTCCGTGCGGTTCTAGGCGCTACAGTCTGGAGCCGAGCGACCGCTACGGTCGCAGGTTCGAATCCTGCCTCGGGCATGGATGTGTGTGATGTCCTTAGGTTAGTTAGGTTTAAGTAGTTCTAGGGCACTGATGACTTGAGCAGTTAAGTCGCATAGTGCTCAGAGCCATTTGAACCATTTGAACCATTTTGAACTGTTAATTTCCGTCGTGCGTCGGAAACCTTTACACATGACATCCATCATTTTGATTTGCAGCTCCTTGTATTGGCCGCGTTTGCAGTTAAAGTTGTTGGATGTGACGCCCGCCAGTTATGCAAAACACCATTTTTCTCAGTACGCAAACATGTTTCGGCACCACTGTTCAAACAACAGATCGTTTCTTTTTGTTTCTTTTGAACTAAAAGTGCACATAATTTTATAATCATTTAACAAAAATGTTCACATTGCAGAATAAATAAAACGAAAACCCGCTGATGATGGTTTCAGTGATACCGAAACATGTTTGCGTACTGAGAAAAACGGTGTTTTGCATAACTAGCGGACCTCACATCCAACAACTTTACACATGAATCACCTGACTACGAATGAAAGCCCCACCAATGGATCTGAGCACTATAGGACTTAACTGCTGAGGTCATCAGTCCCCTAGAACTTAGAACTACTTAAACCTAACTAACCTAAGGACATCACACACATCCATGCCCGAGGCAGGATTCGAACCTGCGGCCGTAGCGGTCGCGTGGTTCCAGACTGTAGCGTGTAGAACCGCACGTCCACCGCGGCCGGCAGCCCCACCAATGCACTGACATTTTATACCTTGTGTACTGGATACTACCGCCATCTGTACATGTGTCTGTTGCTATACAATGACGTTTGTAACCTCAGTATAGTGTAGACGTAGATGTTTCTATTGGCCATTTGTATCCCCCATCGCCACGGGGGTCTCTATGACGCTGCTTTCGTGGATTCTGGTTGCGAGTGATTGCTGTCGGACTTGCGGAGCGGCACTTGCGGTGCGAGGTGGCGCGGGCTGCGGCGCTCCCACGCAGGGGCGCAGAAATCGGCGGCGTGGGAAGGCGCGGCCCGCGGGGCGCCCAGCCGCTGTTTGAGGAGCGGGAGCGCTGATAGCCGCTATCAGCCGCTGCAGCCGTCAGCGGCCGCCAGATACTGCTGGCATCCCCGCCCGCGCACACACTCCGGTGCGGCCGCCCATGCACTTTGCCTGCGTTGTGCTGCGTCCAGCAATACAGCGCCGGCCGCTAGACAGGGCCTCACAACGACGCTTGAAGCGGACATTTGGTTCCGGATAAGCCTGCACCTGTTCTTACAAATACGAGACCACTAATAGAGTGATACAAAATAAATGTACTACAATATGCCCTTCCTTTTTTCAGCATCATAACTTTAATTTCAACCCCGAAGAAAGCAGGTGTTGACAGATGTGAAAATTACCGAACCATCAGTTTAATAAGTCACGGCTGCAAAAAACTAACGCGAAATCTTTACAGACGAATGGAAAAACTGATAGAAACCGACCTCGGGGAAGATCAATTTGGATTCCGTAGAAATGTTGGAACACATGAGGCAATACTGACCCTACGACTTATCTTAGAAGAAAGATTAAGGAAAGGCAAACCTACGTTTCTAGCATTTGTAAACTTAGAGAAAGCTTTCGACAATGTTGACTGGAATACTCTCTTTCAAATTCTGAAGGTGGCAGGGGTACAATACAGGGAGCGAAAGGCTATTTACAATTTGTACAGAAAGCAGATGGCAGTTATAAGAGTCGAGGGGCATGAAAGAGAAGCAGTGGTTGGGAAGGGAGTGAGACAGGGTTGTAGCCTATCCCCGATGTTATTCAATCTGTATATTGAGCAAGCAGTGAAGAAAACAAAAGCAAAATTCGGAGTAGGAATTAAAATCCATGGAGAAGAAATAAAAACTTTCAGGTTCGCTGATGACATTGTAATTCTGTCAGAGACAGCAAAGGACTTGGAAGAGCAATTGAACGGACTGGACAATGTCTTGACAGGAGGATATAAGATGAATATCAATAAAAGCAATGTAGTCGAATTAAGTCGGGTGATGCTGAGGGAATTAGATTAGGAAATGAGACATTTAAAGTAGTAAAGGAGTTTTGCTATTTGGGGAGCAAAATAACTGATGATGGTCGAGGTAGAGAGGATATAAAATGTAGACTGGCAATGGCAAGGAAAGCGTTTCTAAAGAAGAGAAATTTGTTAACATCGAGTATAGATTTAAGTGTCTGGAAGTCGTTTCTGATAGTATTTGTACGGAGTGTAGCCATATATGGAAGCGAAGCATGCACGATAAATAGTTTGGACAAGAAGAGAACAGAAGCTTTCGAAATGTGGTGCTACAGAAGAATGCTGAAGATGAGATGGGTACATCACATATTTAATGAGGAGGTATTGAATAGGATTGGGGAGAAGAGGAGTTTGTGGCACAACTTGACTAGAAGAAGGGATCGGTTGGTAGGACATGTTCTGAGGCATCAAGGGATCACAAATTTAGCATTGGAGGGCAGCGTGGAGGGTAAAACTCGTAGAGGGAGACCAAGAGATGATTACTCTAAGCAGACTGAGAAGGATGTAGTCTGCAGTACGTACTGGGAGATGAAGCAACTTGCACAGGATAGAGTAGCATGGAGAGCTGCATCAAATCAGTCTCAGGACTGAAGACCACAACAACAACAACAAACTTCTTCCCAAGAGACAATATATATGGTTAGTTTTCTTTGTCTCAACAGTAAAACAAATGCCCTCATAGTCTGCCAGATCCGCTTCTTTGTCTTTTCGTTTCACAACCAACCACACCACTCTCTTTCCCCCTCTTCTCATTGCTTACGTCTGTCACATTCCTCTTACTCGCCGGCTTCCCCCCCCCCCCCCCCCTCCACACACACACACACACACACACACACACACACGCCCTCACGTCCATTGCTGTGACAGTGCCTTCAGTTTAAATCCACCTAATTGCAATTTGCATTTCTCCTTGTACTTCTCACGAACTTATATAAACTCCGCTTCTTTTTTTTTCTCAGTAGCTGCTACTACAAAAAAGCTGCATTTCCTAAACCGTAAGGGCCAATCGGGACCTACCGGCCACGACGTCAGTCCCTGCTCGTGGCGTCATTTGCATGCAGTGTGGAGAGGCACACAGCTCTCCCGGCCGTGGTCTTGGAACCGCCACTTCTTGCTCAAGTAGCTCTTCTGTTAGCATCAGTGAAGCCCGTCTCAGTCCTCCCAAAAACGAAAAATGACTGGTAGTACCTGGAATCGACACCGGTCCTCCGCATAGCAGCCAGATTCGCTGTCCACTAAGCTACGTATGCGAACACTATAACTGCTACTGTTTTCCACTACCTATGTTATATTTACTGATAAGTGTTGAATCCCATATTAAATGTAGATCTTTTTATATCATTTCTCTAGTTATACGGAAATAAACTAAAGTATGTAGAATGCCTTGTTAGATGTTAAGAGAAGACCTGATATTGCCAGTATGATTAAATCAGAATATAACAATAACAAAAACGAGAGGAAGCAAACAAACATAACGAGAATGAATCATTCAGTCTCCAGCAGAGTGCACACTGTTTTGAAGCTTCCTTCCTCATTGTTACTTGACAGTCATGAATGATTTCTGTGAGTTGTCGCCGTTAATGGGGGTAAAGTTAAAGAAATTCGAAACCTTCTGTGTGTTTGAGGGCACATCACACACTGAAGCTCGCCTCTTGTGGGCAGTTTTCTTATCGACTGAGATATCCAGGCGCGACTCACGAATAAATCTTTCAGGCTCTTTCAAGGAAAGGAAAAATTCGACTAGTTGACTGTGAAAATGAAATCGAAAGAGGATTAATCGAAGTAATTACAATAGCCGACTAAAATTATGTTGCTATGTTCAAAATAGCAGTGTTTCAGAAAAATAGAAAATTTACCCAGTATAGTTATGAAAACTGTAGCGAAGCCAAAAATTTGATTGCACGAAGCATTTCTACGAGAGGTCTTGGGAACACAGGTAGCTCATTCCTTTCTGCTGTAATTTGCGCATTCCTCTTCGAGCATTTCGTGAAACGGAACGATATTAATTAGATCATCTGTATTCATGCAAATATTTGTGGCTATTACTAGAAGTTAAGTAAGGTTTGTAAACTGAATGGAAACGCCAAACGTTGTTGAAGCAGATAATTTAAAGATGCAGTTCGAGATTACCTGCTGTCGACGATGTAGAATTATGGGTTTTATGGATTATTGGGGAGTCTTGGCGGTAATTATGTGTCACTGAGACTGCACACGTTTCAAATGTTTTCGCTACATCCAGGAACCTTCTTCATATTACGTTTATTCTTATATATCTGGAATCCTACTCAAAGAGGTAAAAATGTGGAACCTAACTGATATAGAAGATCCGAGCTATAAAGAATTGGGGAAATACGTGTAAGGAAATCGGCTGCCTCCTTTTCAAAGGAACCGAAGCTGTATTTATCTCAAAACATTTGGGCAAACACGTAAAAACCTGGATATGTGGAGCGCCAGCTTGCTCGATGGTCATGGAGGGAAGTATCCTATGGTCTATTATCTGAAAATGAACAACACATAGAAGTAAGCTCATGCGTCACAGGCAACAAAACAGACATAGTTCTGTCACAATTCTTTGTTGGGACTTGTCCAGTAACAATTTCAAAGACGGTTTCATAGCAAACTATGAGTGAAAGACATGATCGAGACTTAAAAAAAAAAAAAAAGAACGTTGTGAAGAACAAGCGAGCAGTTCCCAATGAGTGAGGCGACTTAGGTTTTACTGGGTTTTGTTTTGCGAATGAAAACTTGCTACATCAGGTGCGAGTGAAATGAAAAAGGTGTGATAAACAAGGTGCTTGATTACAACCCACAGAAAAAACACACGATGCAGGAACAATACAACGACCAACGTAAATACTGGACGTCCACTGCTGCCACTCTTGAGAAAAGTTGTGAAAAAATAATTGCTCTTTGAGCAACGAAACACATTTTCTCCAGCTACTTTATAGATTACATGCTGTTAAGAACAAAATGTATAACTGTAAGCCGTTCTTTACGAGCTCATCTTTAAAATTAATGCAGTTTCAAGTGAGCAATAAAAACAGAATAAGATGCACTTGTTATAGTTTTGAGATGTAAAGTGGATAACCAACCTACAGATTGTATAACATTTTCAGAAATGAAACTAGCCCCACAAAAGATGGCACATAGAGATCGAGACATGCATGACTGGAGAATAACAGAAAGGAAAAAAAAATGTGTCTTTGATAAGTTGGTATATTTAATATCAAATTTTAATTTGCGCAAAGGCAACAGTTCTAACCTCAATTCGATGATTAGAACCGTGTCATTTTGGCGAAATTGTCTCTTGCAACTTGGTAGAAGTAAATGAAAGAAATATCTGTAAATATTCATAATTGTTTTGAAGATTTAAGTTTTTGAATCCTTTTATTTCAGGAAACAGTCCTGCCATACGGATATCACTGTTTCAGTATTTGTAGTACGGAAAAAGGCAGCGGAAAATCGCGCGTGCTCATCGTGGGACGTCTCGTCTGGTGCGAGGCGAGGCGAGCTGGGAGCGCAGCGAGTTCCCCCGGTGACATCAGGAGCGGCGTGGGCCGGCGTTCCTGGAATGCGCCCGCCGGGCTCCCGGAAGCGCGCCGCCACTTCTGCGAACTGCGCGACACCCGAGCCGGCGCGCGCTCAGATAGCCGCGCCGCGCAGCGCCTGCAGGTACGCGGCACGCAGCCCCGCCTCCCAAGGACGCTCTCCGGACAGCGCGCCGCCCGCACGACGGCGCATGCGCGAGCCTCCGGCCGAGAGACCTGACGCGCACGCGCCTTGCCGGTCGCAACTATTAGCTGCACGGTGCCATCGCCTGACGAACCGTACATACCAGGACCGCAGAAATACTTCATTATTTTGACTTGCAACCATTTATCAATAATAATAGGAATTTATGGATATTTCACGTTCCTAAATTCAGCTTATTCTTTTCGTCAAACCCTCGTGACTGAATTAATCACTGACCATAATTCGAGGCACCAGCAGTCGCTATACCATAATATTTCTTTTCATTGGAGTCATGACCGACTTCGGACGCCAATGCCCGTCTTCAGGAGATTATATTCACGTTGTCAGCCTACTATCAACCACACTGCTCACTACACTACTGGCCATCAAAATTGCTACACCAAGAAGAAATGCAGATGATAAACGGGTAATCATTGGAAAAATATATATTACTAGAACAGACATGTGACTACATTTTCACGCAATTTGGGTGCATAGATCCTGAGAAATCAGTACACAGAACAACCACCTCTGGCCGTAATAACGGCCTTGATACGCCTGGGCATTGACTGAAACAGAGCTTGGATGGCGTGTACAGGTACAGCTGCCCATGCAGCTTCAACACGATACCACAGTTCATCAAAAGTAGTGACTGGCGTATTGCGACGAGCCAGTTGCTCGGCCACCATTGACCAGACGTTTTCAATTGGTGAGAGATCTGGAGAATGTGCTGGCCAGGGCAGCAGTCGAACATTTTCTATATCCAGGAAGGCCCGTACAGGACCTGCAACATGCGGTCGTGCATTATCCTGCCGAAATGTAGGTTTTCGCAGGGATCGAATGAAGGGTAGAGCCACGGGTCACAACACATCTGAAATATGTCCACAGTTGAATGTGCCGTCAATGCGAACAAGAGGTGACCGAGACGTGTAACCAATGGCACCCCATACCATCACGCCGGGTGATACACCAGTATGGTGATGACGAATACACGCTTCCAATGTCCGTTCTCCGCGATGTCGCCATCACGGACGCGACCATCATGATGCTGTAAACAGAACCTGGATTCAGAATGAGATTTTCACTCCGCAGCGGAGTGTGCGCTGATATGAAACTTCCTGGCAGATTAAAACTGTGTGCCCGACCGAGACTCGAACTCGGGACCTTTGCCTTTCGCGGGCAAGTGCTCTACCAACTGAGCTACCAAAGCACGACTCACGGCCGGTACTCACAGCTTTACTTCTGCCAGTACCTCTTCTCCTACCTTTCGCAGGAGAGCTTCTGTAAAGTTTGGAAGGTAGGAGACGAGGTACTGGCAGAAGTAAAGCTGTGAGTACAGGCCGTGAGTCGTGCTTCGGTAGCTCAGTTGGTAGAGCACTTGCCCGCGAAAGGCAAAGGTTCCGAGTTCGAGTCTCGGTCGGGCACACAGTTTTAATCTGCCAGGAAGTTTCAGAACCTGTATTCATCCGAAAAAATGACGTTTTGCCATTCGTTCACCCAGGTTCGTCGTTGAGTACACCATCGCAGGCGCTCCTGTCTGTGATACAGCATCAAAGGTAACCGCAGCCATGGTCTCCGAGCTGATAGTTCATGCTGCTGCAAACGCCGTCGAACTGTTCGTGCAGATGGTTGTTGTCTTGCAAACGTCCCCATCTGTTGACTCAGGGATCGAGAAGTGGCTGCACGATCCGTTACAGCCATGCGGATAAGACGCCTGTCATCTCGACTGCTAGTGATACGCGGCTGTTGGGAACCACCATGGCGTTCCATATTATCCTCCTGAACCCATCGATTCCATATTCTGCTAACAGTCATTGATCTCGACAACACGAGCAGCAATGTCGCGATACGATAAACTGCAATCGCGAAAGGCTACAATCCACCTCTTATCAAAGTCGGAAACGTGATGGTACGCATTTCTCCTCCTTACACGAGACATCACAACAGCGTTTCACCAGACAACGCCGGACAACTGCTGTTTTAATGGCCAGTAGTGTATCTGAGCATTTAATGCAGTGTCCAGAAGCTAGCAACTTGCATTTGAACCAATTGAAGCAGTTCTTTGTTCCCAGCAGGAAGAGGTCTGACAAGGGAGTGGTAAAGCTTCTCATGTCGGAAGCTGTATTGATTTTCACCCACTCTCAGTAAAATGCGAAAAAAATCTGTTTCCAAAATGTATGCTTTACCATGAAGTGGGAGTCAGTAAAAACAGGAGTGGAATAAGACCTTTTCGGATGGTTTCCGTGCTTACATCTGGTTGGTGTGCAGCCTGGAATTTTCGTGCTGTGCGCTACTCTGCTCTCTTGTCGTTGGCTCAGTTGGTTTTGCAGTACAAGCGCTGACTCACCGACTAAAAGCGATCGTCAGACAACTATAATCGTACAGAAACTTAAATTACATTTTATCGATAACTTTCTGTTTAAACTGAAATTGAGAACATGCACACAAATATGAAATTGGCGACACATCTACCGGGACATCAATTTTTTAGAGTCTGTCATCGACACTAGGGCAACGGCCTTGCCGCAGTGGCTACACCGGTTCCCGTGACATCACCGAAGTTAAGCGCTGTCGGGCGTGGTCGGCACTTGGATGGGTAACCATCCAGGCCGCCATGCGCTGTTGCCATTTTTCGGGGTGCACTTAGCCTCGTGATGCCAATTGAGGAGCTACTCGACCGAACAGTAGCGGCTTCGGTCAAGAATACCATCATAACGACCGGGCGAACGGTGTGCTGACCCCACGCCCTTCCTATCCGGATCCTCACCGTAGGATGACACGGCGGTCGGATGGTCCCGGTAGGCCACTCGTGGCCTGAAGACGGAGTGAGTGCATCATCGACACGAACGAATTTCACAAATCACAGGAAGGTCCGCCGTCTTCCAGAACTCTTTCTTGAGCTCCACTCGAAAAAGTATCAGTCTCCACTTGACTTGCATATTGTTCTTCTACTGTTTGCTTTTCCGTTGGCTGAAGGCCGTCCTCACCAAAAATGCATCGTTCTTAAACTCTACAGACATGGTTTGACTCAACATGACCAGTTCCCGGACTAAACTGATATATTACAACAATATTTAAATAAAGAAATTTTATTAACATTCAGTCATACTCAGAGCATTCACAATAAGTATAAATAAAGGTTTGTCCATAAATAAATAAGCCAGAATTCTTGCGCAAGTTCGTACATGATAAATCACCACAGATTGTCGTTAAATACGGATTAAGCAATTACTTAGGCCTGCTTGTCAGAAGCGTCTTTCGGCACTCCTTTACAAAAGTGGTGTCAGCTAACACATGCAGTTGACCGCTTCTTGAGTTACCATGATTTTGTGTTATCAAGGGTAGTTCATATTTAAATAAAGTTACTGGCAAAATAGTGAATTATTCATCAAATAATTACACAAATATGACAAAATGTGAGGTATTCATACGGTATTCATTTGCTATGTAATTGTGAAGGATACAATGTTCTGACAAAGATTTCCATAATGAAAATACATAAAAAAGTAATGAATGAAGAGATATCTTTCAGGGATGATAGCCATAGTGAAATGTTATCATCCAAGATATCGTATGTTGAAATCGCATGAAGCATTTAAAAGTTGTTTATTTAGAGGTTCAGCTTGAAAATGCCTATTCGATGTGAAATATTTACGTTTCTATTTTTTAAATATATTGAAATACTGTCGTATCATTGGGTGCGCTTCACTTTTATGAGATCGCAGATGTATTCAGATTTGCTTTAATAATTGACTATAAAATATTATAGATTCTCAAATAGCTGTAAGAAGCGATCTTTCAGACTGATTGACTCTCCGCCGTTTTTGGTATATCTCCTGCATGAAGACCAACCGTCCAAATATCCAACTTTGGGATTTAAGTACTTGCGGTGCCGCTGGTCGCCTCTGGACCTGTCCAGCCCGTAGCGGCTGCTGGCGCTTTGGCTGGGTCGGCCACCCCGCGCCCTCAGCCCCAGACCTACGCAAGCAAATTTACCTCACCTATTGCTAACTCGAGGTCGTAGAATCAAATGGCTCTGAGCACTATGGGACTTAACATCTATGGTCATCAGTCCCCTAGAACTTAGAACTACTTAAACCTAACTAACCTAAGGACATCACACAATACCCAGTCATCACGAGGCAGAGAAAATCCCTGACCCCGCCGGGAATCGAACCCGGGAACCCGGGCGTGGGAAGCGAGAGCGCTACCGCACGACCACGAGCTGCGGACTCGTAGAATCACTCGACTACATACGCGTAACGCTACACGTACCAGGAAGAATCTGGAGTATCTGTGAATCTTTGCCAATGTGAGTTCGAAACGCGGCTGATAATTAACGGTACAGATTTATGATATTCAGGCCAGGAATCTAGAATGAGAAGGGATTTGTTTCCACGCAACGGAAAAAAGCATGACTCATGAAAAAATATTTTCCTTTCCCATTTTCTTAGACTTTGATGTGTCTACCAGGAGACTTTCTGTGCTAAAAATTTATCTTTCCACTCGTGATAAAAAGTTTCCGGCTGATTCTTGAAGACAGACAAATAACGTGGGTAAAAATGAAGCACCGAGACCGACTATGGTCATTATCATGTAAGATGGTGTACGTGCAGATATAGATTCCGCAGTCGCCTCTGTACGCTATTCACCATTGTAAAAATATTCTTTTTCCCTGTGTTTAATGTACACTCAGAATGCACCAAAACCAGCAGACATTCTTTGAACCTGTAACGTCTTCTTAGCACATTCAGTACACCACCACTTTGTCTACCAGGTAATTTTAGTTTCTCATTTTTCTTTCGGAGATAACTGCTGACAAAATGTGGCGCTGCCACTTACAGGTTCATCGGGGATATAATTACATTTAGTTTCTTCGCCGCTGGTGGAGTTTCAATCTTTAATAATTAGAGTTTCAGTCGTTTCTGGCGATATGCCTGCACTTTTGTACGTTCGCCTAAAGGTTCAGCCACCGAAGATGCGATTCGAAACATTTATCAGAAAAATACCGGACAGCGCGCTTTTTAATTAATATGTCTGGGACCGAGGGAGGGAGTCAGTGGATAAGATATTGGACATGCCTTCAGGAACAACTCTTTCAGAACCTCGTCCAGCTATCCAAAGTTTTCCTTGGTTGCCCTCAATCGTTGCAGGCAGATGCAGGCATATTCCTCCAAACAGGACACGCTGGATTTCCTTCCTCATTGCTTCCCAATCAAAGCTTGTACCCCATCCTTAATGAGCTCGCCTTCGAGGGAACGCTACACCCTAATCTACCTGCCCCCTAATGGGTTCCTCGTTGAAAGAAGATTTAAGTCCTCCTTCCTCTCCCCCTATTTCATTGTCTGGACTTCAGTCTACTCTGTGAGTAAACCTTATGGCGACACCAAAACGAAAACGCATGGCTACAGAGACATTTCTTTATGAATGGGTCCACAGCAATGACGATTTTCATAAATGAAACCATTTTTTTCCAGGAAGACTGATTTTATTGGACAAGAATCTTTCCTTTATGCGTCGCAGTTGGTCACATCCAAGGATTTTCTCATTTTCAAATGCTCCGTTTTCAAACAGCTTGATCGTGCATTGGTACTAAAAGTAAACAAAATTGATGACTCTTCACGCACTGGTTTCATCGAAAGATTTTTATGACACGGTACAAGAAAGAATTTAGAATGTCCCCGTGCAAGTCACTACTTACATTTTCACTCAGGTGACAAACGTCATGGAATAGCTCCAAATATCGTGATGGACTCAACAAGTCGTTAGAAGTCTCCTGCAGAAATATTTGTAACGTCCCCTTTGGAAAAATTATAAATGACTGTTCTGGTAAACCTCTTACGTTATTTGATTTTCAAACAGCTGAGCAAAACTGAACGTACTCAGACAGTTCTCTCTTTACTTATTCTGATCATCATTAAACTGACACACAATATTTTTAGCGCAAAGCAATCTGACTTTCAATAATCCCTACAAAAGAATGGCCCTGACTAACAATAACCTATACCTTTCATGAACCACTTACCTCACAAAAATCTTCGTTACTCGAACTACTGCAATACAGCGAGCGCCAATACTGCCAGCTAAATAAAAGATTCTACCTACTGGAGGCACTAACTACTGATAGGTGTAGTTAGCAAATGAAAGATTTTGATAGAGAACAAACAATGTATTTACCTTAATAATGTTCAAAAGTCATCATATATATATATATATATATATATATATATATATATATTCTGGCGGACACACGTCCAGGTCGTCCGCGTATAGCAACCTCTCAGAACTCTAGCATCTCTCTCTCCACATCCGCCACTGCTGGCGGCTCACCTCCAACTGCCCAACGCTACGCGCTGTTCACATCCAACTGCCCAACACTACACGAGTGAATATTCGAACAATGAGTCCAACCAGCCACAGACTGCACACAACACAGTCAGTGATTTTCATACAGAGCCCTACGTGGCGTTAACAACATAAAAACCTAAACAGCCGGCTTACATATTGAGTCACGCGAAATTGTTCCCGATGAAGGATTTTGTGGACGAACTGACATCTCGATTATGTCCCAAGTTTGATACGATTTATGTCGGGAGATCTGGGTGGCCACAACATTGGTTCGAATTTTGCAGAATGTTCTTCAAACCAATCGCGAACAGTTGTGACCCCGTGACATGGCGTTTTGTCACTCATAAAAATTCCAATGTGGTTTGGGAACATGAAGTCCATCAAGGTCTGCAAATATTCTCCAGATGGCCGAACATAACCATTTCCAGTCAATGATCGATTCATTCCATGTAAACATGGTCCACACCGCTATGGAGCCACTACCAACTTGCACAGTGCCTTGTTGACAACGTCCACGCTTTCGTGGAGTCTGCGCCAAACTGGAACCCTACCATCAGCTCTTACCATCTGAAATACACTCCTGGAAATTGAAATAAGAACACCGTGAATTCATTGTCCCAGGAAGGGGAAACTTTATTGACACATTCCTGGGGTCAGATACATCACATGATCACACTGACAGAACCACAGGCACATAGACACAGGCAACAGAGCATGCACAATGTCGGCACTAGTACAGTGTATATCCACCTTTCGCAGCAATGCAGGCTGCTATTCTCCCATGGAGACGATCGTAGAGATGCTGGATGTAGTCCTGTGGAACGGCTTGCCATGCCATTTCCACCTGGCGCCTCAGTTGGACCAGCGTTCGTGCTGGATGTGCAGACCGCGTGAGACGACGCTTCATCCAGTCCCAAACATGCTCAATGGGGGACAGATCCGGAGATCTTGCTGGCCAGGGTAGTTGACTAACACCTTCTAGAGCACGTTGGGTGGCACGGGATACATGCGGACGTGCATTGTCCTGTTGGAACAGCAAGTTCCCTTGCCGGTCTAGGAATGGTAGAACGATGGGTTCGATGACGGTTTGGATGTACCGTGCACTATTCAGTGTCCCCTCGACGATCACCAGTGGTGTACGGCCAGTGTAGGAGATCGCTCCCCACACCATGATGCCGGGTGTTGGCCCTGTGTGCCTCGGTCGTATGCAGTCCTGATTGTGGCGCTCACCTGCACGGCGCCAAACGCGCATACGACCATCATTGGCACCAAGGCAGAAGCGACTCTCATCGCTGAAGACGACACGTCTCCATTCGTCCCTCCATTCACGCCTGTCGCGACACCACTGGAGGCGGGCTGCACGATGTTGGGGCGTGAGCGGAAGACGGCCTAACGGTGTGCGGGACCGTAGCCCAGCTTCATGGAGACGGTTGCGAATGGTCCTCGCCGATACCCCAGGAGCAACAGTGTCCCTAATTTGCTGGGAAGTGGCGGTGCGGTCCCCTACGGCACTGCGTACGATCCTACGGTCTTGGCGTGCATCCGTGCGTCGCTGCGGTCCGGTCCCAGGTCGACGGGCACGTGCACCTTCCGCCGACCACTGGCGACAACATCGATGTACTGTGGAGACCTCACGCCCCACGTGTTGAGCAATTCGGCGGTACGTCCACCCGGCCTCCCGCATGCCCACTATACGCCCTCGCTCAAAGTCCGTCAACTGCACATACGGTTCACGTCCACGCTGTCGCGGCATGCTACCAGTGTTAAAGACTGCGATGGAGCTCCGTATGCCACGGCAAACTGGCTGACACTGACGGCGGCGGTGCACAAATGCTGCGCAGCTAGCGCCATTCGACGGCCAACACCGCGGTTCCTGGTGTGTCCGCTGTGCCGTGCGTGTGATCATTGCTTGTACAGCCCTCTCGCAGTGTCCGGAGCAAGTATGGTGGGTCTGACACACCGGTGTCAATGTGTTCTTTTTTCCATTTCCAGGAGTGTAGGAACTAATCTGACCAGGCCACTATTTTCCACTCGACTAGGGGAGGCGCTGCAGGCGATGTGGTGCTGTTAGCAAAGGCAATCGCGTCGGCCGTCTGCTGCCAGTGCCCATCAACGCCTCATTTCGCCGCCCTGTCTTAACGAATAAGTTCGTCGCACGTCCCACACTGGTTCCTGCGGTTATTTCACGCAATGTTGCTTGTCTGTTACCGATGACAAACTCTACGCAAGCGCAACTTCTCTAAGTCGTTACGTGAAGGCCGTCGGCCAATGCGTTGTGCGTGGAGAGAGATAATGCCTGAAATTTGGTATTCTCGACACACTCTCGACGCTGTGTGTCTGGAATACAGAATTCCCTAATGATTTCCGAAATGAAATATCCTTTGCGTCTAGATCCAATTACAATTGCGTCCACACCGTTATGGAGCCACTACCAGCTTGCACAGTGCCTTGTTGACAACTTCCACGGCTGCGCCACACTGGAGCCTACCATCAGCTCTTACCAACTGAAATAGGGACTCATCTGACCAGGTCACGGCTTTACAGTCATGTGTGGTCCAACCGATTTGCTAACGAGCCAAAGAGAGGCGCTGCAGGCGATACTGTGGTGTTAGCAAAGGCACTCGCGTCGATCGTTTGTTACCAAAGCCCTATAAAGCCACGTTTCGCCCCACTGTCCTAACGAATAAGTTCGTCGTACATCCCACATTGACTTCTGCGGTTTTTTCACGCAGCGTTGTTTTTCTGTTAGCACTGACAATTCTACACAAACGCCGATGCTCTTGGTTGGTAAGTGAAAGCCATCGGCCTTGAGTTGTCCGTAGTGAGGGGTAAAGCCCGAAATGTGGTATTCTCAACACACTCTTTGACACTGTGGATCGCGGAATATTGAATTTCCTAACGATTTCCGAAATGGAATGTCCCATGTTTCTATGTCCAACTACCATTCCACGTAGGAAAGCTTTTCACATGGATCACCTGGGTGCAAATGACAGCTGTGCCAATGCACTCCTCTTTCATACCTTGTGACGCGATCCTACCGCCATCTGTATACATACGTATGGCTGTCCCATAACTTCCGTCATTTCATTGTACAACTATATCTATGTTCTACAAACCAATGTGAACTGCATGCCAGAATGTGCTCTTCTTTGTACCATGTTTTAGGGTTTCTTTCCTTTCTATTTGTGTACGGGGCACAAAACAAATTATTGTTTAAATGCCTCTGTGCGCCTTGTAATTAGCTGTCTCTACAGTTGTAGTTGTCGTGTGTTAGTAGAGTCCTCACTTAATACTAGTTCCTGACACTGTATAAGTTGCCTTTTGCGTGATAATTGGTGTCTGTCTTCAAGATTCCGCCAGTTGAGATTTCTCAGCATTTCCGAGACGCTCTCCCTTGGGTCAAACCCGTCAGCATGAGGACTGTCCTTTGTACAGGATCAGTACTCCAGTTTGGTCCTACTCGTTATGGGTCCCACTCAATTGTGCAGCATTCTAGGATGGGTTGCATGTGTGTTTTGTAGCCAGTTTCCGTTATTGATTGTTTGCACTTTACCATTACCTACCAATGAACAGAAATCTGACAACCGCTTTACCTACATCGTAGCCTATGTTATCATCCCATTTCATGTCTCTATGAACCGTTACATACAGTTTCTGTACGAGCTGACATGGTAATTGTGACTCATTGAAATTGCATATGGTACCACATTTATAGACTCAAATCATAATGTAGTACTGATGAACAGTAGGCTGAAGTTTAAGAGATTAGTCAAGAAGAATCAACCTGTTTATCTGAGTGGTAACGTGCTTGCCTCCGATGCAGTGGGCCCAGGTTCGATTCCCGGCCGGATTGAAGATTTTCTCCACTCGTGGAACGGGTGTTGTGTTGTCGTCATCATCATTTCATCCTCATCACCGTCACGCCAGTCGCCCAATATGGCGTCGACTGAAATAAAACTTGCACTCGGCGGTCGAAGTTCCCTGAATGGGGTCTCCCGGCCAACAATGCCCTACGATCATTTGATTTCAAAACGCAAAGAAGTGAGATACTAAGGAATGACAAGGAACGCTTGAAGTTCTCTCAGACTATAGACCCAGCAACAAAAAACAGCTCAGTAGGCAGCACAGTTGAAGAGGAATCCTTCCTTTCATTTCGTCCTTTGTCCTGTTCCAACGTGGGGTCGGTCGTGCTACTTGCGGATTTGACAATGTTAGTGTCAGAGGGTGCCCGGATGCCCTTCCTGACGGCACCCCGAACCCCCGGGATGGAATTAATGTACCCCAGCTGTCTGCATCTAGTGTGAGCCATGAAAGTGTGCGAACATTTTCAAATGTGTGTGAGTCGCGTAACTGAGGCGGAACGTGGGGACCAGCCCAGTATTCACAAAGCAGGATGTGGAAAACCGCTTAAAAACCACCTCCAGGCTGACCAGCAGACCGACCCTCGTCTGTAATCAGACGGGCGAATTCGATGCGGGACCGGCGCGCCTACCCGAGTCTAGGAATCACCGTATTAGCGCTCTCGGCTACCCTGGCGGGTCACAGCTGAAGAGGAATGGACATCTCTAAAAAGGGCAATCAAAGGAGTTGGAGAGAAAAACATAGGTACAAGGAAGGTAACTATTAAAAAACCACTGGTAACGTAAGAAGTACTTCAGTTGATTGATGAAAGAAGGAAGTACAAACGGGGAAAATCAGAAATACAGAATTACAAGTCACTGAGAAATGAATAAACAGAAAGCGCATGGAAGCTAAGACGAAACTGCTTCATGAAAAACGTGAAAAAATCGAAAAAGAAATGACTGTCGGAAGGACAGACTCAGCATACAAGAAAGTCAAAACAACCTTCGGTGACATTATAAGCGAAGGTGGTAACATTAAGGTTGCAGCAGGAATTCCACTGTTAAATGCGGAGCAAAGAGCGGATATGTGGAAAGAATACATTGTGGGCCTCCATCAGGGGGAAGATTTCTCTGATGTGATAGAAGAATAAACAAGGGTCGATTTAGAAGAGGTTTGGATCCAGTATTAGAATAAGAATTTAATAGAGCTTTGGAGGACTACAATAAAATAAGGCAGAAGGTGTAGATAGCATTCCATCAGAATTTCTACAATCTGTGGTGGAAGTGACACCAACGGTAGTCTGGGGACATACCATCTGACTTTCGGAAAAATACCATCCACGGAATTCCGTAGACTGAAAGAGCTGACAAGTGTGAGAATTAGTGCCGAATCAGCTTTACTGCTCATGCATCCAAGTTGATGACAAGAATAATATACAGAAGAACGGGAAAGAAAATTGAGGATGTGTTAGATGACGATCAGTTTGGCTTTAGGAAAGGTAAAGGCACCCAGAGAGGCAATTCTGAAGTTGCGGTTGATAATGGAAGCAAGACTAGAGAAAAATCAAGGCACGTTCATAGGATTTGTCGACATGGAAAAAGCGTTCAACAACGTAAAATAATGCAAGAAGTTCGAAATTCTGAGAAAAAAAGGCGTAAGGTATAGCGAGAGACGGATAATGTGCTATATGTACAAGAGCCAAGAGGGAATAGTAAGAGTGGACGACGAGGAACGAAGTGCTCGGAATAAAAAGGGTGTAATACAGAGATGTAGTCTTTCGCCCCTACTTTTCAGTCTATACTTCGAAGAAAAAATGACGGAAATGAAAGAAAGGTTCAGGAGTGGAGTTAAAATTCAAGGTGAATGGATATCATTGATACGATTCGCTGATGACATTGCTATTCTGAGTGAAAGTGAAGAAGAATTACATGATCTGCTGAATGGAATGAACAGTCTAATGAGCACAAAATATGGATTGAGAGTAAATCGAAAAAAGTCGAAAGTAACGAGAAGTAGCAAAAATGGGAACAGCGAGAAATTTAACATCAGGATTGATGGTTGCGAAGTAGATGAAGTTAAGGAATTCTGCTACCTAGGCAACAAAAAACCAATGACGGACGGAGCAGGCAGGACATTAAAAGCAGACTAGCAATGGCAAGAAGGGCATTACTGGCCAAAAGAAGTCTGCTAGTATCAAACATTGCCCTTAACTCGAGGAAGAAATTTTTGAGAATGTACGTTTGTAGCACAGCATTGTATGGTAGCGGAACATGTACTGTGGGAAAAGTGGAACAGAAGGGAAACGAAACATTTGAGGTGTGGTGCTGCACACGTATGTTTAAAACTAGATGGCCTGAGAAGATAAGGAATGAAGAGATTCTGCACAGAATGGGAGACGAAAGGAATACGCGGAAAACACTGCTGAGGACAAGGGACAGGGTGATAAGGGATCTGTTCGGACATCATGGAATACTTCCATGGTACTTGAGAGAGCTGTAGAAGGCAAAAGCTGTGGAGGAAAACAGGGACTGGAATACATTCAGCAAATAACTGAGGACGTGGGTTGCAAGTGCTACTCTGAGATGAAGAGGTTGGTATGGGACACAAATTCGCGTCGAGGGGCAGCAAACCAGTCAGACGACTACGCACAGCATTTGTGCTGTTGGAGAAGAATAGAGGAAAAAAGTAAGAAATACTTGTCCTTATCAAGATAGAACCATATCGGCATGAGGAAACCGACATTTAACATGAATGTTGTTGGCTGATAGGCCTCTGAAACGGGCTGCAGTCGAAAAGATACTTTGATTTCATTGTTTTCAAAAAAAAAAAAAAAAAAAAAGGTTCAAATGGCTCTGAGCACTATGGGACTTAACATCTGGGGTCATCAGTCCCCTAGAACTTAGAACCACTTAAACCTAACTAACCTAAGGACATTACACACATCCATGCCCGAGGCAGGATTCGAACCTGCGACCGTAGCGGTCGTGCGGTTACAGACTGAAGCGCCTAGAACCGCTCGGCCACACCGGCCGGCTCATTGTTTTCGATAATCGAGAAAAGCCACTACGGCTATAGTAAGGAAAGCGGCCACCCTTCACGTGTGGGGATGTTTTCTCGCGGTTTCTTGACGCAATTGGCGAAGCGACGTAGCCTCTCCCTGAGCCCGCGACTGCAGCGTCCTACTTGCAGAACGCAACGGGCACTTCTGCGGCGGGCCCCTGCAGTCCATCACCGAAAGTACGAGGGCGGACGCGCGAGTAAATAGCTGGGGCAGCCGCTCGTAAAAAGCGCACCGCTCCGACAAAAAGGCGCGGCGAATAAGGTCGTCTTGTTTATGGGACAGTAACGTTGCGGGTCCGGCTTTCTTTGGCGCGCGCTTTTTCTACGGCACGGCGGTCCGTAACTGCGGGCAGCGGGCTCGCTGGTTGACCGAGGCTCCGCGGGTCGCGCCTAGCGGGACTTGTCCGTGTGTCCCGCTGCTATCCCCGCCGGGGCTCTCCACCCTCGCCGGCTGCCTTAATGGCCGTCTCTCGTTACTGCAGCGGCACCACAAAGGCAGAAGCACAGCTCCCGTGTTGCAGGAGGCGGAAATAATCTAAATTTTGATAACTTCCCGTAAAAGTTCTCTGCGTAGCCACTGCAGACCTTGTACATCTCCGTCAGGCAATCGTTAAATTTTAATTATCACCTGGGAAAAAAAATAAAGCTACGACCATAGAACTTGCTAATGACGTCACTTTTTCTCTGCATAATCACTCTTCAGTGCGACAAGCCAGTCTCCCAGCACCAGGGATGCCGCCATCAGATTTGTTCTTAATATATATTAATGATTTGCCATTCTATATTCACGAAGATGCAAAGCTCGTACTTTTTGCCGATGATACATATATAGCTACCACACCCGACAGACAAGAATTAATTGGTGAAATTGTAAACGATGTTTTTCAGAAAATCATTAAGTGGTTCTCTGCAAATGGGCTCTCATTAAACTTTGACAAAACACAGTATATACAGTTCCACACAGTAAATGGAATGATTCCTTTAATAAATATAGACTTGGATCAGAAATCGGTAGCTAAGGGAGAAGATTCAAAATTTCTAGGTGTATGCATTGATTAGGGGTTGAACTGGAAAAAACACACTGGGGATCTGCTGAAACGTTTGAGTTCAGCTACTTATGCTATTAGGGTCATTGCAAATTTTGGCGATATGCATCTGAGTAAATTGTTGGAGTTCATCCAAGATCATCCTGCAGACACTTATTTAAAGAGCTAGAAATCTTCACTGTAGCCTCACAATATATATATATATATATATATATATATATATATATATATATATATATATATATATATATATATATATACACTTATGAAATTTGTTATTAACAGTCCGAACGAATTCAAAAGTAATAGCAGTGTACATGGCTACAACAGTAGGACAAAGGATGATCTTCACTACTCAAGGTTAAATCTAACTTTGGCTCAGAAGGGAGTAAATTATGCTGCCACAACAGTCTTTGGTCACTTACCTAATAGCGTCAAAAGTCTGACAGATAGCCATATAGCATTTAAAAGGAAATTAAAAGAATTTCTTAATGGCAACTCCTTCTACTCATTAGATGAATTTTTGGATATAGTAAATGGGTAATTTCCTAACCCGTACAAAAAAAATAATGTAATATCTTGTATAGACACCTTTTATTAACCTGACACGTTCCACATCATTACGAAGTGTCGTATTCATGATCTATGGAACAAGTACTAATCTAATCTAATCTCTAATATTCCGATCAAAATCGAGTTACGTCTTCCTCCAGTTTGTTTTGGGTTACATTTTCTGTAATTAAGTTAAACATAGCTCTAACCGGCGATCCCTAGACCATACAGCAATCCTTCCAGATCCAAAATAAGGTACTCGTCCATCTTCCACGCGGCTGTGTTGGTCCTACGGGTCTCTTCGGCAGTTTCTGTCACCCGCTGCTCCGTTAAATTTCGAGCACGTTCATAATTTCCACGTTAGACCGTCTTTGAAGTTAGATGTCGACTACCTTTTCCCCCCGCTGTAAAGGTTTTAGATTATCCTTTTTGACAAATCGCCTTGTAACTCGATAACAGAGTTTCTGGCAAACTTGGGATGAACATTACAATAATGAAGACATCGCAGAGAACATTTTAAGCCAAAAGAAATACAATCGACCTCTTGAAATTTTGAAAGAGGGCTGCCCGCTTCAGGTATGCATTTTAGAGCCCGTGTTTACGAGACGTTTCTTTCTTGGTTTGGTCCATACTACGGCCTCTCAAAGTATGGAATACTTTTTTCACACCATGTGTAATATGGAACTGGGTTTATTTCATGCATAATGATTCGCTTAAATAACTCTGTCCAGCAGCAGAACGTAATTTCAAAAGGCTGTGCAACAACAGCAAGCAACAACTGTCGAAATTAAAATAAGCTCCGAAGCAACTAGCAAGACAAAATGCACCACGTTAACTAGAGGATGAAACCTGTCGAGACATTACCTACCTGTTTTAATCATATTTGGACTACTTGGACAGCTCTAATTCCTCTAAGTTCTTGTGTGACTAGGGCAAGAGGTCAGATGTGCATGTGGATTTTCCACAAATACGAGAACAGTTCGTCTCTGCGTGTGGTGAAGAACAGTTCTTCAGAAACTGTTCATAAGGTAAAGTAGATGTGTACGAGTGAACTAGATACAGTCAAATTTTAGTCAGTTATTATATCTCCTACTCTGGCTTTGTTTGCATTGTTTTTTTATAGATTTGTAATCATGCTGAAATTTTTAGCATATTCTTGCATTCAATCCTGTTTATAGCGAATGAATGAATAAGAACCCCTTTCGCAACAATGACTTGCCCCACGATCAGCAATATCACCTGTCAACACGAGTAAAACAAAGAAGTGGAAAAACTTCTAAATTACGGATCACGCAAAAATGGGCACCAATTGCACGGGTCCGCTTTCAAGAAAGCTGAAAAAATATTTCGTTCACCATTAGTATACCTGAAAACATCGATATTCATCGTTCGTGACGTCGCATGTGAATGGTTGATTTTACAAACGACTGCTTCATACTATTCAATTATATAATCACCCACGACTGAAAAAGTTTGCATAGAAATAAAACAGTGGAACGTTTTGAGAAGATCTTACATATGATCCACTTTTGGGTCAGGCTGCATTTCAAGTGTGTGGTAAATTTAACAGGTACAGTTTCACAGGATGGAGAAATGAAAACCCACTGAATGTGCGGTCGTTGGAAAATGTATCGATGTTGCTGCCTGATAAAGATTGGTATCCCCAGACCATTCATTATCTTTCACTGAATCGACGTAACCCATACAAGGTGAAAAATTATGTCGTTCCACATATGCTACAAAGAGCAGTTTTCCAGCAGTTGATACTCCTCCACGCTACAACTAATTGGGTGCTACTGCCTGAATGAAATATTTATGGACTGCTGAAATAGGAAGAGACGAACCTACCCCAGGTCACCAAGATCACCAGACTTGATTCTATTAGATTTCTTTCTGTGCTGATTTGTTGAACACGATAGACATGAAGATTACAAATTAAAATTTGTGTTAACACATTAGGAAGACGTCTGACATCTTTCTACCATTGCATATGTTCTCGAGCGCATGGCACAAGATCTAGTACCGCCTCGACAAGAGACTGGCCTATTCACTGCGGACTGGAGCCCCAAAGAACCAAGTAAACGTGGGCGGATAGTCATTGATGTTGAAATTTGGACATAAGGTTTTCTGGTTCCTACTGCGCACATTCGTGTATCTTGCTCGAAATGATAGCAGTCCTGTGTTTTTATACTTTATTTACTTAATCGTACGGCTAGGGCCTTCCGTCGGGCAGGCCGTTCGTCGGGTGCCGGTCTTTCAATTTGACGGAACTTCGGTGACCCGCAGTCGGTGAGTATGGTAGGATGATGATGAGGACAGTACAACACCCAGTTCCTGGGCGGAGAAAATTCCCCGATCCATGGGGAATCGAACCCGGGCCCAGAGGATTGACAATCCGTCAGCTGACCATTCAGCTACCGGAGGCGGACATTTTTATACTATATCTTGTCGACAAACCGGCGTTACCCAGTTATATAAATCAAATGGCTCTGAGCACTATGGGACTCAACTGCTGTGGTCATCAGTCCCCTAGAACTTAGAACTACTTAAACCGAACTAACCTAAGGACATCACACACATCCATGCCCGAGGCAGGATTCGAACCTGCGACCGTAGCAGTCGCACGGTTCCGGACTGCGCGCCTAGATCCACGAGACCACCGCGGCCGGCCCCAGTTATATATTTACAACATACAAACATCAAAAAAATTTCGCATCACCTCGGTTCCGAGAGTTCCGTAACCTGTACAGAAAATTGGAATAGACATCAACATAAACATCATTTCCGCCCTTTTCATTGCTCATGAAAACTACACACTGCATGTTGTACCACCATACAGCAAGACCTTCAGAAATGGTGGTCGAGGTTGCTGTACACACCGGTCCCTCTAATACCTAGTAGCACGTCCTCTTGTATTGATGGATGCATGCCTGTATTCGTCGTGGCATACTATCCACAAGTTGATCAAGGCACTTTTGGTCCAGATTGTCCCACTCCTCAACAGCTATTCGACGTAGATCCCTCAGAGTGGTTGGTGGGTCACGTCGTCCATAAACAGCCCTTAACAATTTATCACGGGCATTTTCGATAGGGTTCATGTCTGGAGAACACGCTGGCCAGCGATGTCGTTATCATGAAGGAAGTCATTCACAAGATGTGCACAATGGAGGCGCGAATTGTCCTCCATGACGACGAATACCTCACCAATATGCTGCTAATATGGTTGTACTATCGGTCGGAGGATGGCATTCACGTATCGTGCAGCCGTCACGGCCACTTCCATGACCACCATCGGCGTACGTAGGCCCCACATACTGCCACCCCAAACAGGTGGGAACCTCCACCTTGCTGCACTCGCTGGACAGTGTGTCTAAGGCGTTCAGCCTGACTGGGTTGTCTCCAAACACGTCTCAGACGACTCTCTGGTTGAAGGCATAACGACACTCATCGGTGAAGAGAACGTGATGGCAATCCTGAGTGGTCAGTTCGGCATGTTGTTGGGCCCATCTGTACCGCACTGCACGGTGTCGTGTTTGCAAAGATGGATATCACCATGGACGTCGGGAGTGAAGTTGCGCATCATGTAGCCTATTGCGCACAGTTTGAGTCGTAACACGACGTCCTATAGCTGCACGAAAAGCGTTATTCAACATGGTGGCGTTGCTGTCAGGTTTCCTCCGAGCCATAATCCGTAGGTAGCGGTCATCCACTGCTGTTGTATCCCTTGGGTGGCCTGAGCGAGGCATGTCATCGACAGTTCCTGTCTCTCTGTATCTCCTGCATGTCCGAACAACATCGCTTTGGTTCACTCCGAGACGCCTGGACACTTCCATTGTTGAGAGCCCTTCCTGGCACAACGCAACAATGCGGACGCGATCGAACCGCGGTATGGGCCGTACCTCCTTCCTGGTGGAATGACTGGAACTGATCGGCTGTCGGTCCCCCTCCATCTAATAGCCGCTGTTAATGCATGGTTGTTTACATCTTTCGGGTTTAGTGACATCCCTGAACAATCAAAGGGACTGTGTCTGTGATACAATATCCACAGTCAACGTCTAACTTCAGGAGTTTTGGGAACCGGCCTGATGCAAAACTTTTTTTGATGTGTGTTCTGTTACATAGGAATAGGAAACAAATCTATCTAAAGTGCAGTAACAAAGTAGTTTTATTTATTTCGAAATCTGTGCCAACTGCCTTGCCGTAGTGCTAATAGCGATTCCCGTCAGACCACCGAAGTTAAGCGCTGTAGTGCTGGGCTAGCACTTGGATGGGTTGAACATCTGATCTGCCGAGCACTCTTGGCAAGCAGGGTGTACTCAGCCCTTGTGAGACAAACTGAGGAGCTACTTGATTGAGAAGAATCGGCTCTCGTCTCGTAAACTGACATACGGTCGGGAGAGCGGTGTGCTGACCACGTGCCCCTCCATATCCGCATCCAATGACGCCTGTGGGCTGAGGATGACACGGCGGCCGGTCGGTACCTTTGGGCCTTCATGACCTGTTCTTTTTACACGTATCACATGTTCACTATCAATGTAACGTAATATCGGGGCTTGCATCAACCAGCCTTCATTACGTATCAATTGTTTTCAGTATTTTAATATAACGCCTTTCCCATCTTCCCTCAAAGGATAAGAAGGATAATTATGTTTGTTACGTGTGAGAGCACGGTTTGGTTGAAAGTGCTCCAGGTATTACAGCATTATACTGGAAAAGGACCCCCCCCCTCCCCCCCCCCCCACACACACACCTAAATCATTATGACAGAATAGCATTCCATCGTCTTCATAACTGCACCAACTTTCTTGGCATTCGTTATCCGTACTTGTATAAATTTTATCATTAAGTATAAAATATGTACCGCTTAAGTGTAACTAGTTGTTCCGCAATATGGGAATTATTCTAAGTTTTTTTTTCACTAGCAGAATTTTAAACGTATTCCATCACATTTTAAACGAAACGGTTATAGTGACATAAACCACTGCACAGTAGAAAAATTATATGTTTGCTCCTCTAATTTTGTGGTTTACGAGAGTACGCAACTTGTAATTATTTGCTGCTTCTTTGATCCTCAGATGCAACAAACACACAGTTAACAGAGTCCACACAGGAGACGAACTCCCTGTGACCCTCCGTCCATCTTCATCTGTTCAGTTCAGCTATGACTCCTTTCGCAGCTTTGTGCAATATACTGCAGGGAGGCTGCATAAGCTCAGAAACGTTGGCAATACACTTCCATTCACAATAAATATGAAGATATGAAATACTTACTTATAAATGCAGGTATTATGCAGTACCACTCTGTTTTGCACATATGCAATATAATTGTACTTTCCCATTTTTTTCCAGAAATCCTGAAAGTTAATTGCAGACAGTACCAACGCATGTAATTAATAGTGAGCTGAAACAATAGAAAGAGTGATATTATATGAGGATCGGAAGCAGCTTTCACGACAATTGTGATGAAGAAATGAAACTCAGAATGTACGTTTGCGCCGAAAGTTAGTTGGGCATGATTGGAAACAACACATTGCTTATATGTAGACCCACTGAGCTATTAAAAAAAGAAACTTCCATATCCAGTATTTTGATTTGTTACGAGAATGTTTGATCAACGCGCGAATAGGCCTATTACGGAACTATTTTGTTTACTCAAATGCGAATATCTTTTTCCAGTGACTATCGAGGAAGTTTAGAGAACCGTCGTTTGCGACAGACTGCAGAATTATCCTACTAACGACAACGTGCATCACACACACGTATCACGAAATCAAAAATATTCAGAGTTCTTACGGCAGCATATAGATGGACTTTTTTCCCCACACTGTATGCGAGTGAAACACTAAAGAAAATGACTAGTAGTAGTACAATGTACCCTCCTCCATGCATCGCATAGTGGCTTGCGGAATATGTATCTGAATGAACAGCATTACTGTCCACACGGACTGATAAAAGCGCAATAATCTGCTTCAGTACTGGCGTCCGTCAAACATCACTTACGTGTGCAAAGTTCCATCATAATTTAATCAGAGCAACGTCGCCATGACGTAACCTCTCCTAGTACACCTCGAAGGTCTCTTAACTTATGACATAATTGGAGTTTCAACTCCAGTAAACTCTGTTATCTATAACATCTAGAAACATTTTTTGTGCATTTCGTGTGTTAAGTTACTACTAAAAGACGAATAATGTACAATCAGAAATTAATCAGATACTTGAATATGGATATGGCTCCTTGTATCTTGCTGACCACTGTTCATAAACTTCCAAAGCTTACTTAAAAACCGATATCATAATCAACTTTACTTTGCAGCACAAAGTAGGTGACGATCAAAACAAAGCTTATTTCGATTTGCTATCGATATATCGATTCTGGTGCTGTGAGTCACTTGCAGTGTTTTCTGTTTATCTTGCAATCGAATCTCTGATGTTGGTCGACATAATTTTATAGGCTAGACAGTGACAATTTGATGTTGAAAATGACAGTATAAAAGTAATTTTAAAGAATTACAAATATTCTGTTGGAACACGATTACATAAATAATTTAATTTTTACTTATCTTCTGTTTTAACACTATTTCCTCTGAGATGTCTATTTTCCAGCTCTTCTCTTAAGTATCCAGTACCTTACAATCGTTGTCAATTGAAACAATGTGGCCTGTTCCGTCTATGTTTCGCTGTAGGTGTCTTGTTAGCTTTGTCAAGCCCGAAACAGTCAATGTGTTCTTTAAAAAGCATTTTAAAGTGATGGCCCGTTTAGACAATGTAGTACTTGTTGCAACGACCCTATGTTCTTTTACAGATTCCTGATTTCCTCCGTTTCTCAGCTTCTTCCTCAAATTGTTAATGGTGATAAAAGTAATCCTGGTATCTGTATTTTTAACCAGTTTGGCTATTTTGTCTGAAATGATTCCTAATGGTGACATTGTCGTATACTTAGGTTGTTGCATATGGTTCTGGGTAGTGTCTGTGTCGTTCTGTATGAACAGTGCCCAGCAAAATCCAAGGAACCGTAGCAATGGAGGTAACTCAATGCACGTAAAGAAGACAGCCATTTCATATGAGCAAAGAGAGTGTTTATTTAAAAAAAAATTGTATGAACAGTAGACCAACATAGAAAGTGAATATTTCCTTCTATTAGGGTAGTCTTCTGTTTCTCCACAGGATGACCACAAGACATGCCACGACTGCAGAGAACAGCTGTAATGTCCGTGTGTACTTTTGTGAAATGTTTTTGTATTGCCATTACAAATGAGGTTTATTCCGAGAAAGATATAAATAATTTAAGTAGTCAGCGAACTTTGTAAATGGTAATGAATATTTGTGTTGGAACCAGAATATTTTTTACTCTTCAGCATGTCCTTCTAACCATTTACGGAGAATTATTGTAACCGTCTGGATAGACGAATTGTCTAGCTGAAAGAACGTGTTCTCATCAACATGGACACACTGACATCGCGGTGCTAGATTTTGCGAAAGGCGCTTTCACAGCGTGAGAATGGCGCACGCCGTCCCCTCCCACAGCACGGGGACCTGCGTGTCGTTTATGGCCTCTCGTGTTGTCACATACCACTGCAAACTTCTCCTCCTCCTGGACGCGTGAGTGCCAAACAGTAACTGGTGAGCAATAAGGAATCCCGACTCCTAAAAGGTAACATGGTTTAGCACGAACGTCATCACTTTATATGGCTGATGATGCGCAGTAGATGCAAATATAGCAATGTGTGCCAAAAATGAAATCTTTCAGTGAAGTTCATATTTCCAATATCTTTCCCAGAGCATTCAATGAAAGTAGTTGACTGTTTCTACCAGTTTTTTTTTATTAGCACTGAACAAAAATTATGTCAAACCCATAAGCGTGTACGAACACTTTTTAAATTTGCGTACATTTCCGGAAGAAACTGTACAGTGCATGGTGGAAGATACTTCATACCAATATTAGTTACTCCCTGTCCTCTTCCACTCTCGTGTGAAGCGAATGAAAAATGGTTGCCTCGTCTCTTTTGCTTTAGTTTCATAATGCCTATGCGACCATCTTTCATTCAAAAATTCCGATTTTAAGTTCCCTGAGCATGTCTGTCACACTTAAGTGCATCCTGATGTATTATGATGCTTGCAGAGAATTCATTCAATGTCTGCTGTTATGTGTACTCCAAGTGACTGAGTACGAGTAGCGTCTCGTAAGCCTTCTGCTTTACAAGAGTACCGCACTTTTCCTAGAATCTTCTCAACAGATTTAAGTTTTCCTTGCCCCTTCATTACTAATGTTCTTACATTTCCCCTATTTAAAATCTCTTCGTACAATTAGTCAATTAATGTGACCGGTTCCCAAAATTCACCGATCTCATAACCGTGTGTTACTGGGTTCCTCCTCTTTGTCCTTTGCATTAATCATATTTAAGGAAGGCTCCCATTTAAAATGGCAACCTAAATGGCAAGGATTCTATAAGCGTCAGTAGGAAGGTAGGTTATGCCGATAGGAGAAGGGACGGATACAGTGCAGCTGTATGTTTATGTATCATGCGAAGACAGAGCGAAGAACATAGGTGAATAGGAAATTGGAAAACAGTTACTAACTACAACATCAACATATTTTTCGTCATCAGTTCTTTCCAGTTTTCTAAATACAAAACGATTTTCTTTTAATTTCCACCGTCACTGGTGTTATTGGTAGGCAAGTTCTGCATCGTATAATTTGCTGAATATTATTTTTGGAAGTTCATTCCTTAATGCATTTCTTTTGGCTCGCTTTTTAACTTCGTAAATTTGTACTGTTGAATTTTTAAACGAAAATTAAGGTTGAAACGAGATGTGAGGCTTGTTTCAAGTGTGATGTTTATCAAATATGACCGTTCATTATGAGTTCAGCAGTCCAAAACAATTTCTTACAATATCATTGACGAATCAGATACACTGCAGTATATGTTGTGCATTGTACCGAAATCACTCTTTTAGTGGCCGGCCGGAGTGGCCGAGCGGTTAAAGGCGCTACAGTCTGGAACCGCACGACCACTACGGTCGCAGGTTCGAATCCTGCCTCGGGCATGGATGTGTGTGATGTCCTTAGGTTAGTTAGGTTTACGTAGTTCTAAGTTCTAGGGGACTTATGACCACAGCAGTTGAGTCCCATAGTGCTCAGAGCCATTTGAACCATTTGAACTCTTTTAGTCATTCAAGGAAATACAAAACGTATAGCGTCAAATTACTCTTCAGTGGGAAGTATTATTCCAGAAACAAAACAAATTAGTTACAATTCATGGTTGCCACCAAGTTTCCATTGTTTATAAGGCAAATACTGAAAATATGAGATTCTGAAAGTAAAATGGATTGTGATAGATTTCCACTGTCCAGTGTGCCAGGCACTTCTGCCTCTACGTGTTTGTTAGCCAGTTCAAACGGTGGGCATAGTACGCAGTATCGAGGTTAATTCCTCTTGTATTTCGGGTATAGAGAAGTAGGGTCATCTCTCAGATTTCCCTTGACCCCTGACTTCATTTGACCCATTTTCACATACAATACACGTAGCATTTGGCTATACAAATGACATGACGACGTTCTTTGTAATGAGTCACACTTCTGCCTTACTGCAGGTGACGTCTAAATTGAGGATTTCGCTGTAGAGAATAACATATCAATGTAGTACTGATTCGCATAGGTTGTATGTCCCAGACATCATGTCATGTGCTTTGTAACGCCACTAGCCATACCTCCCAGTCATTTCTTCGCGTTTGTTGAGGCCACGGAGACACAGAGCTAAATGTCAGCGATGATGTACTCCCCTTTTTTTGCTGCTATTTTGTCTCGAAATAACACTGCCATTCTGGCAAGTCATGGTACCGTGGGCTATTCAACTCGTGTCACCCAGCAGGCTCTGCAACGGGTTGGCACTTTTCCTTGGTCACTGGCATCATACACTTCATCATAAACGTAGACGCATCAGTCACGTCCCGGAACAATGGTACGTCTAAATACAGAAATTTGCAATGCATAATGGGACGTAGCAAAAACCATATATTGGAGTGTGTAAGCTAGCACGTTACTAGTTGCAGAGAAGGATCGTCTTTGAATTAAACTCGTTGCAAACACAGATGACGAAGTTTGGTTTGTGGGGCGCTCAACTGCACGGTTATCAGTGCCCGTACAAATTTCCAACCAGTTCTCTCAGCCCAATCTCACCACTTTCAGGAATGATGACGAAATGATGAGGACAGCACAAACACCCAGTAATCTCGAGGCAGGTGAATATCCGTGATCCCGCCGGGAATCGAACCCGGAACCTCGTGCTCGGGAAGCGAGAACGCGACCGCGAGACCACGAGCTGCGGACGCTACAAAGACTCAGTCTTGTTGCAGAACAAATAGCAATGAAAGTTAAACTTTTTGTGTAGCAGCTAATTGTGTCGTTTTCGAATTATGGAAGTTTATTTCATAATGACGTTTCGTGACAGTTAAAACGATGTTATATGATTACAGGCTGTTTGCTTCTATGGTATTCTGGATGTCATATCTTTGTTCTTATCACTTATATTATATTGCTTGATGATTCGTGTTTGTGTGGTGCTACGCTCATATGTAATTTAACATTATTGTTTTTTATGGAATTGGTTATGCCAGATAGTGTTGTGGTGCGAGAAGTTAGTGACAATTTCCCGATGTTGTTTTTCTAAACATATGCTTTCCAGTGGTTGTTTATTTCTCGGTTAGCAACCATAGGAAAGCATAGAATCATGGAAACAACATTGTGGAATTTGCACAAACCTCGTGCACCACAATACTATCTCCATTTCCATAAGAAAATATAGGATTAAATTACATATGAACTTAGTACCACATAAACATGAATTATACAACCAGTATAATATAGCTGATAAGAACAAAGATATGACCTGCAGAACCTCATAGAAGTAAACAGCCTCTAACCAGATGGTGGCGCAAGAAGTGAGGCACTTTTGTGGGTGCTACTCAGTGTGGGCATGGCCTTCAAAGACAACTCACACACGTCTCTCAAGGAAATACTTTACACCACGACACTTTATGCAGCCGGAGTAATTTGTTCTACCAGCTCCCAGACTGTGCATACATCATGCTCTGCAATGTAACCACACTGTGGCGGTACAACCGCCCTATAGTGGGCCATTCCACATGTTGAAATGGGGTAGTCCCACCTTTGACATTGACAAAAACAATACTTCTACAAAGGTCTCCATCAACTGGCTGAAACCTGCATGAGTACTCTCCACCTTGGACAACCCAACTGCTCTTCAGAACGACAATGCCTGACATTCCCTTATATTGTGGTAACTCATAGATAAATAATATACACATACATTGAATTTCACATTGTAACGCTGTCAAAATAGCTACATAGCTAATGGAAAAATCTGAAAATATGTAAAAGATTCTGTATTGATTCTTATAATACCATATAAATATTTTTTTTAATTCATAAAATTATTGAAAAATTGTTAGAATGTCCTATAAGACATAAGGCTTTAGTAAGGAGGATGCTACGAGGGTTTGAAAAGTAATGCCTACACCTTCGTAACTCTTCAACAGTTGGCAGCATTGGTATGCAGCAGGTACTGGTTTGTTCCGTAGCCTCTTCTCTACAGCTCCAGTTGGCAGGAAGTCTTAGCATTGAACGGTTGTGTTGTTACAGTGTAAAGTATGGAATACTGCGCAGACGGTCGGACAATGCGATTTGAGCAATGTTCAGTCACTGAATTCTTGACAGCAGAAGGTGTCACCCCAAAGGGAATTCATCGGAGAATGAAAGCAGTTTATGGTGATTGTGTTGATGTGAGTACTGTGTGTCGTTCGGCGAGTAAGTTTAAAGATGTTGAGGCGGGAACATCGGACCTGCGTGACAAACAAAGAGTTGGACGGCCTGTGACAGCAACCACCGAGTTTCACAAGAAAAATTTTGACAGATTGATTCAGGACGATCGTTGTATCACTAAGAGAGAAACCGCAAGCACAATCGGCATTTCACAGGAACGTGTGGATCACATTACTGCTATGCTTGGCTATCAGAAGATCTGTGCAGGATGAGTACCCCAGATGCTGACTCCTGAAATGAAAGTGCACAGACTTGAAATTTGCCAGGGACTCCTCTCGCATTACGAGAATTAAGGTGACGCCTTTCTCCTGAAAGGGTACAGTACCGCCCGACATTGAAAATAGGTACAACATACTTCATTACTTTTGTCAGAACAACACATTTTTTTTTGTAAAATAACTCAATTTCAATTGGTACAGCGAAGCCGGATACCAGTGAGGGAAAGAATGACAATTTATTTATTTAATTGATCACATGTGCACTCCCACAAAGTAAATCCCTACATCCAGTTTGGTGAGATCTGTGAAATGAATGAATGTATGGTCGTCTGCTAACCGCAGATAGTGAATGTGAAAATATGATCATCTTTGAGACGATCCTTTGGCCAACTTTGGTGGGACCAAAGAGATGAAATTTACCTGAGCTTTGAGCGCCTGAAATGTGGCTGACCAATACGGTAGCAAGGTGCTCCCCACTTCAGCAGAGGTGCGAGAGGACCTCGAGAACGGCTATGTTTCGGCACTCTGCCGCTGGATCTTGTGCTGTTAAGACCTGTTTTAGTTGTCCTCCGTAAAGACAAAAGAGTGGAGATATGGTATGCATGTGGAATATTTAAGAGTAGTTTGAAATAATAATTTCTCTATTTCAGGAACTTTTGTGGGGAGAATTAAATGTCAGGCAGGTAATATTAATGGGATTGTAGTAATCTTCAGAAGTGACCAACGGTCACAATGAAACCACGTATAGCAATAAGTTGAAATACTTCCGTGTGCTTAAGTTAAGCTGAATTACTAGCGTGTGTACAATAAGTTGAAATATTTAAGAAATAGCATGTGTACCATAAGTTGAAATATTTAAGAAATGGCGTGTGCAGGACTTGAAATTAGAGACGAGTACTTCCATGTGGTGAGTACTGTGTGAGTCTCAATCTGTGTATGAGACAAAGGATAAAGAGAAGTACTCGTCCATGGTATCAGTTGAGGACTCGCGTGTGTGATGAATATGTTCTTAATATTACTTTGCGTGATATGATTCCGTGTGACGCTAGATTCAAACTCTGAGAGAGAAGCAAGGTGAGTCGGCCGTCTATCCAGCAACGCCACTTGGCTTGCATTGCACAGGAAGACGTGCAAATATCTCCAGAGTTCATAGTAGGAAAGTAGAATTACAAAGTGGGGCAGTGTCGTGTGAAACTGGGATAAATACTAATTGAAGTGGGAAAGCTGAAAGTGATAGTGTTGTGACTATTTAGTGTTTTGTGTTCCGTGTCGTAGTGTGGTGTCTGTCATGTAATTTGGGTATGTGTGGTTTGCATGGGAGAGTAGCAAGGTAGTTTCAAAAGATTAGTGGGTTATGCCTGTTCCTTCGGTACCGCTCGGTCTGGAGGAAAGTTTCGTGATGATGATTGTGAAAGTCGAAGTGTGAGGTATAATAAAAGATCCACCATCCTATCCAGAAAGTGCACTGTAGCGTTAAATAATTACGAGACCATAATATAGAGATTCACCAATGTATAGCCATGCCCACTGGGCGGAATTTCTCATGTGTTATTGTTGTAGGTTATAGAATTTGTGTATTTAGGTTATAGAATTTATCGGAATAAATAAGATAGTGAAAAGAAAAAGATTGGTGGACTTTTCCTTCGAATTGTATGTTGTCATGATGTCCCGAATTTATAATGTGTGCACCATTCATATTCAGTGTGGTGGCCACGTGTTGATAAAAGCCGTTAAATAAAAGACAAAAAGAAAATGTGGTATTGCCAGTGCGTAGTGAACAGTCAGAGTTCTGTAAATCACTGATAGTCAGATATGCGTTTCCGTTGCGTATCATTCATACAGGAGGATAATTTGTAACTTAATTGTGAGTACGAGAGTTCATGTTACTCGATAAATAAGAATGAATCCACTCGCTTGGCAGACCACTCATCTTGCAGGCCTGACTGCTTGATGCCACAGTATGAGCAAGGCATGTGGGTGGCTCTCACTCCATTCAATTGTGACAGGAGACGAAACGTGGGTACACCATTGCGACCCGGAGACGAAACGTCAGTCTATGGAATATCGACACAAAGACTCGCCCCAGAAAAAGACATTCAAGACGCAACCATCAGCTGGAAAAATCATGGCCACAGTGTTCTGGGACGCACATGGTGTTATCCAATTGATTTCCTTGATCGTTGAACAACAATGAATTCAGAGCGTTACATCTCAACGCTGCGAACTCCGAAACGACGGCTAACAAGGGTCCGAAAGGTAAAGAGAAATGTTTTCCTGCTCCATGACTATGCCAAACCACACACTTCATGTGCCACCACAGCAGAACTTCAGAGACTGAATCTCACCACCGTACGCCATCCTCCATATAGTCCAGATTTAGTACCGTCTGACTTCTATCTGTCCCCAATAATGAAAGACGATCTGCGGGGACATCATTATGCTTCTGATGAAGACGTTGAGAGAACTGTGAGACTGTGGTTGTGGAAACGGAGTGTCGACTTCTTCCATGACGGCTTCAGAAAACTTGGTCATCGTTGGCAGAAATGTATCCAATTGGCTCGTAATTATGTGGAAAAGTGTTTATTGGTAATTAAAGATCACATTCTAAGAATTATTTCTGCTCTTGATTTATTAAAATATTCCTATCCAAGCCCAATTAATTAAGGTGGAGGCATTACTTTTCATTCAACCCTCTTACGTTTACACTGACTTGATTTGCGCGGCTCGTGTGTAGCCCAGCTACACTCGAGGAAACAGTCATTGGTTTAGTGATGTCACAACTTAATTAATATGGACCGGAAATTACCTAAGTACTTACTATTACGCAATTCTAGTTGATCATTCGGTAGATCTTTCCGAGATTTGATCTCACAATCATATACATCCATTTCCTCCAATATATGCATTTTCTTGCTGTAGCGGTCCATGTGCATAATCCGCAAAGACATGCCAATATCTTTCGCTTGGTAATCATTCTCTCTTCGCTGCTTACTGAATGTTCAAGTGTTACTCTGTGTCCTTTAGAACTATCTTGAAAAGAGAGCCCTGTTTGCCCAATGTAGTACTCGTCACATGTGTCGCACTTAATCTTGTAACTACCGGATCTGTTTATAGCGTCAGTTTTGCTCGTACTATGTCGAAGCGTGTTGCCTATGTTGTTCTTTTGATGTGAAAACCCACATTAATTTTCCCAAACAGATTCACATTCCAATCTTATGTACTGTCTCACCCGAGCGAGGTGGTTCTGTAGTCAACACAACACATTCGGAAGTACGACGGTTCAAATCCTGTTTTAGGTTCTCCGTGATTTCCCTAAATCGCTCCAGAAAAATGCAGGGATGGTTCCTTTGAAAGGACACGGCCGATTGCCTCCCCCATCCTTGAAACAATCGGAGCTTGTGGGTGGTTGTTAACAACCTCATTGTTGACTGGACGTTAAATCCTAATCATCCCTTTTTGTACTGTATCACACAAAAGTGCGGAAGTATATGAGAAAAATAACGAAGTCCTTGACGCCTTGAGAAATATATGGTTCTTGATGAAGCTCCCCGATTCCCTGATTTATCGCCACAAGGGCATGAGTGAGATATGATGTGTTTCAGCCATGACAAAAAAGTCTTCAAGATGGGAATAGGAAGCTGTTGCCTGCACGTCACAATGGATTAATGAATATATTCGTGCCCACGGGGTCACATCTCATACTGATGATGGTGGACAACAGTTCTGAACATTTAATACTCTTTACGTAATGAAGATCTCCACAAATTTGGACAAATATCGGACTGGTGCTTCATTGTGTATCTTTTTCCCTTTCCATCAACGAACAGTATTGGGGATTTATGACCTTTCCCGCTTATTTCGTACAGCATCAATCTTACTTTCCTTGCAATTTTCCTTTACATTTCTAGGTGCTGATTATGCTATCCACGTCGTTATACAGAGTTACCCACGAAATCTTTTAAACTTTATAAATTACTGCCACAAGGAGCCTATAACAATCCCGCGCTCTTGTAAACTAAAGTAAAATAGATTTCTAAGAACTTAAAAAAAGCATAACTAAGTGATGTGTCCCTATCTTAAAAAATAAGATTAAATTCCATTTCTGTGGAGCTGCCTGTTTCCTTTGGCACTGCGTATATGAACGCTTTCCTGGATAGTATTAAACGAAAAAACTTTTATAATTGGGTAAGCTTCCTTTGGCCAGAGTCAATTGACATCAAAGTTTTCTCAGTGTGATATCGAGCCAAAATGTAACAAACTGTAATGGAGGAACCAACGTTTTGGCAACGATTATAGTGGCATTCTTCTGGGTCTACTGGTATGTTTTAGCTTTGCGCAGTCGCTTATGCTTTGTTGTTATGTACTGTGAACCGTGAATTTATTTTAAAAACTTTTTCTTAAGAATTTACTTTATTTACTAGCGATTCATCAAGAACATTAACACATTTAATCACACTGTGTGAGCGTGGAAGTAGTTTCCAGGGAGTAACTGATGAAATCAAAATGAAATTGCTTTTAACAAATGGGAATTTTATTCCTAAAAGCCTTTTTTTTTTTTTTTAAGAAACAGATTTAAAATTATAAGCAGAAAACACCGTCTAAATATCAAGTTACAATTTATTCAGAGGCAGAAAGAAACAAATTTTTGAGTGTATGAGCTTTCGGGCTGAGAACCTTGCTGCTCCCTTTTGACACGGCCGTAGTCACGACCGCTCAAAAAAAAAATGGCTCTGAGCACTATGGGACTCAACTGCTGCGGTCATCAGTCCCCTAGAACTTAGAACTACTTAAACCTAACTAACCTAAGGACATCACACACATCCATGCCCGAGGCAGGATTCGAACCTGCGACCGTAGCAGTCGCACGGTTCCTGACTGCGCGCCTAGAACCGCGAGACCACCGCGGCCACGACCGCTCACAACCTCTGAAGGACTACACAGGTGCAAATCTGCAACACACCAGATTACCTTAAAGTAAAATTTTTAACAATTCACACAGGCACACAAACTATGCACCGCGTAGGAGGGATAGAAATGGTACGAAACACTAAAATTAAAAGATTAGCTTGCCACCGAAGGTCCAACTTGATTTTAACTTCTAAGAAGTCTTACGCTGGAAGGGTGGCAACTTTACATACTAAAATGACCATTTAAATAAAATCCCACGAAATGCAATCTTACAAAAAATTATACAAGGTTGGCCAAACATGCTCTACAGTACACATATACCGCCTCTCAAGCTGATAGGCAAGATAAAAACATATTTCAGGAATTAGGCCGTTACACTTCGAGCAATAAATTCGTTAACACACCGAATCCGACAAACATTACAGAGGCAGCTATTAACGTACGGCAGATTGATAGGGCGATTACCGAACAACCCGAACCGCAGGTTGTCTAACCCGTCCCTACTCCACAAAGGAAAAACGGACCACCCAATTCATAAATAACCACCTTCCAGCGGGTGGGCAAACGGAGAAGAATGGTGGGACGACCCCAAAACAAAGCGGCTGGTGACCTCACCAAGAAAACAAGTAGAATTTAACAAGTAAATGAAACAACATATCACCAATCACTTAACTTCTAATAAACTGCGATTTCTGGCGAAGACCTGGCGCAGCACCCCCAAAACGCTCTCCCGAACCGTCCGCTGCCTGCCGCTTCAACGGACGCAGGAAGGCGCGCCTATCTCCCGTCTCACGGCGTCGCAGCTCGCACCGGCCAGACCGATGTCGTGGGTTGACTCCTGTTGCTCTCGTGTAGGCCGTGAAGCCACTCCCCCTTGCTATACGGCGCTGCCCACTGGACTCACGTGGCGACCTCACATGCGCCGACGCTCAAAGCGGACAAGTCATCTTGTGTCTCAGTGCGCGACCGACCAACCGATCGATCCAACCGCCAATGACCGTTGCCTCAGGAACTTAAATGGACTGGCGGCCTAACGCGCAGACTCAGATGCAGGAACTAAGCCCCCGACCGGGCGACCACTCGTTGAGTTCTCTCACTGCGCCACAAATTCGTTCGAGAGACAGACTAGCAAGCTGGGGACGAGAGACTGACCCCAGACTGACTCCAGACTCACCCAGACTGACCGCGACTGACCGACTGGCGAGTTCATAGCGCCCCTTAAATGCATGTGAACAGGCAACCTATCCCCTTTCCCACCAGAGGGAGACACCAAAGCTGCGATTGCCACAGCGGCGCCACCGCCAGAAACGGAGGGAGACTGCTTCACAGAACCCGCTGCCGCGCGCTCTTCAAAACAGCAATTTTTACTTCTCATACTGCTTACTGATTCCACAATGCGATCCTGTTCTAATGGCTGAAGTTGTTCAACAGGAGTACGTACTCGTCAACTGGGTTTGGTTTTACCGCAGAACGAATGTTGCAAAGACTGTTCATCTCTAAACTTAGTACAGCTACTGGCTGCAGGGCCAAAACAGTGGATTAATAGACAGACCTTCCGAGCGACATCAGATCACTAATATCGTGACACATGAATCACTAACTTCTTGCACCTGCTGTGTCACTAAGAACCGGGAACTGTCTGCTTGCCGCAAGATCACGTGTGCCTCTGGCCATGGTGATGGGGGGGGGGGGGGGGGGCATCAGTTACAACGCGTCGTCATATTTGGTGTTTCTTCAGTTACATTGCACGGAATATATCCTCGTGTTATTGTCATTTCTTCTACAGGGTGGTGATGTGGTTTTTGAGCCGGATTATGCACGTTCGTTCACGGCTGCTGTGACTCTATGTGCTCCTCGTGGTGTACAACTGCCCTGACCAATCTCTCCCCAACTGAACACGTGTGGTACATGGTGAAGCAGGAACTTGCTCTTTCTTCAGAGCCTGCCGAATTGCAATAAAATGTGCAAGATACTTGGGACAATGCATCACATGATGCCACTCGGCATCATTATGATCTACTGAATGCGAGAATACACGCTTGCGTTGCCGCAAAAGAGTGTTACACTGTGTATTGATGTAATGGTTTTGGTACACATTACTCTCACGTGGGTTTCACGGTCTGAATTTGTACTGCAGGAGATATGACCTAATAAACATTGATAGCGTAGTAACTAGTTTTTGTTTAAAATAGAGAGCAAATTGCCCAGACTACACTAATCCAGTGTTGGATAACGAGAGCGGCTTCCAACATACTTTAAACCAATTTCAAGCCTTTTCTAAACTTTTTGTCGCTTAACGTCAAATATTTAACACATTAAATAACTTTTAAGGCAATCCAAAGTTTGAAGTTGTTTTCTACATGGTTGTTCGATTCTCTCCTGAATTGCGGGATACCTGATCGGATACTAAATGAACACCAACGTTTCATTGTCGTTACGCTGACGGGATTCTTTTAACAGCAACTACATCATTTCACGGATGCTCAATATTTTTGGAGATAAATTAATAATTTTCATTGTTTTTCGATGAGAACGAACACAAAAATGTGTGTACGCCGCGGTATGGGATGTGCAAGGCGGCTGTCAGATATATCATTAGAGTATGTTAGTTTCACACAGACATCTGTACACAGGAAAGTTTAATAAATGGCACCTCACTCACAATTTTCGTATTTTAATATGTTAAATCATGTATTTTGGACCCTGTGCTCCTGTTTTCAAGTAGTAATAGTAATAGTGGTAGTAGTTTTATTCATCCGTGGATGACTTTTTCAGGGACATCGAGCACTGTGTGGTTGTGCTCTAAAACATAGTATATAAAAACATTAACATATTGAAAGGTCTAATTTGACAGGTAGTCGGTCGTGGTTATGTTGTTGCAACTATCCCGGCACATACAAGTAATTTATAATGGCTACGAGAGACCTAAATCAGGGTGCCGGATGGAGATTAGAGACTTCATCCACCTGAATTCAAGATCGATAGACTGAAAAGTGCGTACCCTCATTAGGTTTATTCATATTGTACACAAAAATTTTGATTATATGTCATTACAAATAAGTTATTTAATAATGTAAAAAGTTGTTGATGTACTCTTCATTCAGTTCGCAACGCGCTTTTCACGTCGTTTGCCTTGTTCTTGAGCTGGTCGAATTAGTGAAAGTGCAATGCTTTTATAAAGGAAACTAAGTTTAGTAAAAGCGAATTGCAGAAAACGAACAAAGTGTAGGAGGCTTGCCAGAGAGAACGGAAGGCACATTTCTTGAATTTACAGCAGCGAATACTATGGAGTAGTTGCACTTCGCCACAACACCGTAATTCGCATTAGGAGTTCAGATCACACAAATGCGGTGTACCAAGTGTTAGTTTAAGATGAAGCAACTTACTCAAGTGTCAAACTGCAGCTGCATACTGACATGCGTCCACTTTATAGAACGAAACAGAATTCCTCTTACTCGATTGTAATTTCTCTTCTCACTGCATTCTGGCGAAATAATAGAAGTATCACACTGGATATTTACGTAACGTATATATTTCCACCTGTGATTGTAACTGATAACATGATAGCTCATGCTGCTTTGTCTTTTGTATTGGTCTTCATTTTAGTCTGCAATGTTTCAATATGCTTTAGGCACACTTCATTATGGTGACTGGTTGAAATCGCCGATAGTGAAATGGCAGCAATGAAAAAAGGATGAAGAAGAACTGAATGCACTGGCTGTGATCTAATTATACAATGGAACAATTATGTAAGTACGGAATAGCTTAAGAGCTGTAATGAACAGAGTCGTACACAGTTAAAATGGCCGAAAGGTGCCTACCATAGTCAAATGAAACAGTCTAAATGACAGTTCTATACGCAGTAGTTCATAGATGGAGGACACATTCCATACCACAGAGAAAGAAAGCATCGAATGTGAAAAAAACAATGAGAGGCAAGATGAAAACGTACTTAATCCTTCATTATACACATATGGCGCCACTGAACCCTTTTCTTGGCGGTGTTGGGCCGGCCGCTGTGGTCGCGCAGTTCTAGGTGCTTCAGTCTGGAACCGTGCTGCTGCGAGGGTCGCAGGTTCAAATACTGCCACGGGCATGGATGTGTGTGATGTCCTTAGGTTAGTGACGTTTAAGTAGTTCTAAGTCCGGGGGATTGTTGACCTCAGCTGTTAAATCCCATAGTGCTTAGAGCCATTTGAACCATTTTGGCGGGTTTGTATTTTTTCCGGCAGTGTATTACAACGTTATCTAAGGCACAGATGTGTTTATTTGTAGCACACAGTACTTCCTCTCCCAACATTCCTTCAGGAGTCTGCTGTATACTTGGAAGTAACTGCAACAAAGAGAAAAAAACATGTAAGAGAACAAACAGTTCTACAATTTATACAACATAGTCTTATGTGATTAGGTACTTTGTGTTGACGAAGATTTCAAAATGGTTCAAATGGTTCTGAGCACTATGGGACTTAACATCGGAGGTGATCAGTCCCCTAGAACTTAGAACTAGTTAAACCTAAGTAACCTAAGGACATCACACACATCCATGCCCGAGGCAGGATTCGAACCTGCGACCGTAGCGGTCGCGCGGTTCCGGACTGAAGCGCCTAGAACCGCTCGGCCACACCGGCCGGCGACGAAGATTTACGTGACTGAAAAATTCCTCTTCCTAATGACTAGTTTTTAAATATTCTTATTGTCCGCCTCTTAAGTGAGTGTTCAGCGCGCCTTACTGCCGTGCAGAGCACGTGGTTTCGGTTCCCCTGTATTGCGAGAGATATTTCCTCGGTGGAAGTACTGAAACGGAGTGTAGTCTCCCTCGTGTTGCTAACTGAGGAGTTACTTGAATGAGAAGTAACGGCATTAGATCTACTATACTGACAATGGCTGGCAGAACGGTGATGTGACCCTCACCACTCCATTCCGCATCCATACGACGTCATTAGCCGCGGATGACCCGTCGATCCAGTCTGTCTCGATTAGCCGCTCTGTGGCCAGGATCGCGAGACTTTTTTTTTTTTAATATCCTTTTAAGTTATACACACAGTATGAAATTAAATAACTCTTCATCACGCATCTAATGTCTTTTTTTTCACATTCGATGCTTTCTTTCTCTGTGGTATGGAATGTGTCCTCCATCTATGAACTACTGCGTATAGAACTGTCATTTAGACTGTTTCATTTGACTATGGTAGGCACCTTTCGGCCATTTTAACTGTGTACGACTCTGTTCATTACAGCTCTTAAGCTATTCCGTACTTACATACTTGTTCCATTGTATAATTAGATCACAGCCAGTGCATTCAGTTCTTCTTCATCCTTTTTTCATTGCTGCCATTTCACTATCGGCGATTTCAACCAGTCACCATAATGAAGTGTGCCTAAAGCATATTGAAACATTGCAGACTAAAATGAAGACCAATACAAAAGACAAAGCAGCATGAGCTATCATGTTATCAGTTACAATCACAGGTGGAAATATATACGTTACGTAAATATCCAGTGTGATACTTCTATTATTTCGCCAGAATGCAGTGAGAAGAGAAATTACAATCGAGTAAGAGGAATTCTGTTTCGTTCTATAAAGTGGACTCATGTCAGTGTGCAGCAGCAGTTGGACACTTAAGTAAGCTGCTTCATCTTTAACTAACAGTTGGTACACCGCATTTGTGTGATCTGAACTCCTAAAGCGAATTACGGTGTTGTGGCGAAGTACAACTGCTCCATAGTATTCGCTGCTGTAAATTCAAGAAATGTGCCTTCCGTTCTCTCTGGCAAGCCTCCTACACTTTGTTCGTTTTCTGTAGTTCGCTTTTACTAAACTTAGTTTCCTTTATAAAAGCATTGCACTTTCACTAATTCGACCAGCTCAAGAACAAGGTAAACGACGTTAAAAGCACTTAGAGAACTGAATAATCAAAATTTTATTGTACAATATGGGTAAACCTAATGAGGCTGTGCATTTTTCAACCTATCGATCTTGGATTCAGCAGCATGAAGTCTCTAATCTCCATCCGGATTCCTAGTGTCTTTCGTAGCCACTTTCAATTACCTGTATGTGCCGAGATAGTTGCAACAACAATACCACGGCCGACTACCTGTCAAATTAGACCATGTTATTGTGTTTGTATATGATGTTTTAGTGCATTACCACACCATGTTCGATGTCCTTGAAAGTGATCCACGAATGAAGAAAACTACTACAGTATTACGACTTGAAAACGGTCATACAGGTTCCAAAATACATTATTTAATATATTAAAATCCGAAAATTGTGTGTGAGGTGCCATTTATTAACTTTCCTGTGTAAAATTATATGCCGTAAATTACGAATGACAGTAAAATAAATGCCGGCCGCTGTGGCTGAGCGGTTCTAGGTGCTTCAGTCCGGAACCACGCGGCTAGTACGGTCGCAGGTTCGAATCCTGCCTAGGGCATGGATGTGTGTGATGTCCTTAGTTAGGTTTACGTAGTTGTAAGTCTAGGGGACTGATGACGTCAGATGTTAAGTCCCATAGTGCTTAGAGCCTTTTGAACTAAAATTAATTTTGCAGAGTGAAGTCTGAGACCCGCCTTGCACGGCGCGTACTGCACCCTACAAATATTTTTATATACGTTCTGATTAGTGCACAATTCATCGAAAAACAATGAAAATTATTAATTATTATCATACATATTGAGCATCCCCGAAATGTTATCGTTGCTGATAGAAAAGTTCGTCATTGGAAGAGCAATGACAGGTTGGTGTTTATTTAGTATCCGACCAATAAACTAGCGATACTGTAAAGAATCGAACTTCCATCTATAAAACAGCTTCGAACTTCTGATTACTTTAAAAATGATTAAACGTTGAATATCTTACGTTAAGTATGTAAGCGTGGAAAGTTTTGGATAAACTTTCAAATTACGTTTAAAGTTTGTTGGGAGCCACTCTCATTATCAAGCATCTCAATGTTTATATCATATCTGCTGCAGTATGTGTTGTAAAATGAGATAATTTTGCTTGTACGTTCTATGCCACATTTAGACACTGTCTGCAATATATGTTGCCAGTAGAGATATTAGTAAAGAAATAAGAAATTAAAACGTTTTAAATTAAAACGTCATGCCTGATGAGGCAGTTTTTCTGCCTGAACAGCGTTAATATAGTGTATGATAAACATTTTTCGTTTCACCGTTTTGTGGAGGTTGTTAGTGAGAAAATTTTTGTAAGGGTTTGAAATTGTCAGTAAAATTTGTTGCAAGTCACTAAGTGCTCTCGTTCTCAAGTACTGGCGACTCTGATGCGGGTACATAAGTGCTGAAATGTGGGCAAGGGATTGGCGTGGCATTCGTGTCTTACCGACAGAAACGTGAACTATGATGAAGTTACTACCAAATGTGACCAAACAAGAGCATCGTACTGTTATTCTTTTCTTGGTTATCGAATGACAAATACCAGTAGACATACATCGGAGAATGAAGAGTGTGCATGGGGCAGAGTGTCTGTGGAAAACCACCGCTAAGAAATGGGGGGCCAAGTTCCGTGCTGCTTCAAGATAACGCACGTCCCTGTATCGCCTATCTCGTAACGCAGAAGTTACACTAAGTTGGACAAACTCTGAAACTTCTACGTTATTTGATTCTGAAACAGCTGAGTAAAACTGAACTTTGTGCCTACTTTCTCTTTACTTTTTCTTGTCATGTCAACACTGACCCACAATATTCTAGTGCAACGTAATCTGGCTGCCAAAAAAAAAAAAAAAATTACATTCAAATACTTAATACAAAAGAATGGCCCTGAATAAGAATCAATCATGACAATAACCTATACCTTTCAATAAGCACTTACCCCACAAAAATCTTCATTACGCGAATTACTGCAATACAGCGAGCGTCAACACTACCAGCTAAATAAAAGATTCTAACTACTAAAGCTGCTAACTACTAATAGGCATGTGGTTACCAAAGGAAAGATTTTGTTGCAAACCAAATAATGTAATTTTTTACCTTAGTAATGTGACATCCAGTTCAAAAACGAATATAAATCATCATTGACATCCAGTACTAAGACATATAATCATGAATAATATTCAGTCTCCAAGTCGAACATGTACAGATCGTTAGCCTACACTAACACTTCAGACCTCTACCCTCCATCAATGCTAACCTCTCACATCTAACATCCATCACTGCTGGCTGCTCACCTCCAACTGCCCAACAGTACTTCCCACTCTACTGGCGACTAACTTCCAACTGCCCAACACTACTGGCGATTAACTTCCGCCGGCCGATGTGGCCTAGCGGTTCTAGGCGCTTCAGTCAGGAACCGCGCTGCTGCTACAGTCGCAGGTTCGAATCCTGCCTCGGGCATGGATGTGTGTGATGCCCTTAGGTTAGGTATACGTAGTTCTAAGTCTAGGGGACTAATGACCTCAGATTTTAAGTCGCATAGTCCTTAGAGCCATTTGAACCATATGATTAACTTCCAACAAGGAGGCCAACCAGCCACAGAGTCTCTTACAAAGAAAGCGCGGTCAGATACAATGCAAAGCGCTACACAGCGCTGTGCCGGCCGCGGTGGCCGAGCGGTTCTAGGCCCTTCAGTCCGGAACCGCGTGACTGCTACGGTCGCAGGTTCGAATCCTGCCTCGGGCATGGATGTGTGTGATGTCCTTAGGTTAGTTAGGTTTAAGTAGTTCTAAGTTCTAGGGGACTGATGACCGATGTTTAGTCCCATAGTGCTCAGAGCCATTTGAACCATTTTACACAGCGCTGCCAACACAGAAGCAGCCCACTTACAACTCGAGCAACCGCCCTATAGTCCTGATCTCTCCCCACGCGATTATCACGCCTTCGGTCCTTTAAAGAACGCCTTGAAGAGTCGACGATTCCTATCGGACGATGATGTGCAGCAAGCAGTTTCGGACTTCTTCACGCAGCAGGACACGGTGTTTTACCAAACGGTTATCTTCAACCTGGTGCGTCTAAGCCAGCCAGCGAAGGAAAAGCAGGGGGGAAATATCGTGTCGTCTCAAATTTTTGCATAATGTTATAAGGGAGTGTCATAAACAACACACTAAAAATCCTGACCGGTCGGCTGTGAGCGTTTGAGGTTTGAGTAGGAGTGGGTTAAAAAGGTCACTCAGCTTGCGGTATAGTGAGAGAAATCCAGTAACTTTTAGGACCATATTTACCAATCTAGTCCCTTTCCCACCAACACCACAAAGGTCACTGATAACATCAAATTACAAATTAAAAACATAGGAACCGATTTTACATAACAGCTCACTTAACAACTACAAATATGCACTCATTAATAAACTGAGAATAATTCTGTTATAACAGGAGCTCAGTGCACTTATGTCGTCTGCTCGTATAAGAGAACTGGACACGAAGTTCTGGGCAGGTGTAGTCTGTCTGTAAACTGAAAACCGAGTAACGCTCATGGTAGGGGAGTTGGATTTACCGGAAGAACACTTTAGCTTCCGTACAGGATGACTAAGAAGCAATTTCTCCTCTAGCAGAGTAGATCAATGTGAAGAGATTTACGTAGATTCTGTACGTATGCATTACCTGTGTCAATGTTATTAGTGACTCAGATCTGCGTTTCATGTAGTGTTAACGCATTTTATGCGAAATAAAAAGTCCTCGGGCACGTCTGCAGACTGCGTCGCCAATGATTCATAAGACGTACTGCGGATGACCAGTATAACTTTGTGAAACATCCTGTAGTTGCTTCTTGTGACGTAGTGGGGTCGGTAGAGTCGGGAATCACCTGCTCAATGTTCAGTATGCACACTTATGAAGAATGGAAGTGCATACCTTCCCTCGCGCAATTACACCACACATCTCCCCCCATCCCACCCCTCCACCATGTTCCACACCCCGGAATACAATTTATCCCTGAATACGGCTCTACTGCATTTAGATGTGGTTCATACATCTAATGTTGGTTTTTAACCCACTTCATTTAAAGTTAAACATTAACTTCATACCGTCAGAATAATATTTTCATTACTCTGCAGTTTTTCCGCCCACTGAACCTGGAAACTACTAACTCCAGAGAAAAACTGTGTAGGACGTTCTCAGTACGAAGTTTTACGCAGTTTTATTTTCTATTGCGAAAAATTATCGGCTGAAGCCGCCGTTTTCTATTCGAGAAAAACATTGGAAAGCGAGCTTTAAACGCTAATCTTACCCCAATTTTTAATATGCTGTTAGTGACACTCCCTCCTATTACCGTGCAAAAATTTGTGACTGCATGATTTTTCCCCCTAATTTTTCCCCACCCACCGGGCTGGTCGTTGGGATGATTGCCTCAATGCTCACAGCAGTTTTGCCTGATTGGCATACCGGTTCTGGACTGTACGGCCTTCGAACAGAAACTTGTTGATCACCATACTACTTGTCTTACTGTGTTAAGCCTTTAACGTACGATTGTACCTGTTAATGAATAGATTTTTTAATGTGCTCAGTGATTATATGGAATATTGAAAATCAATTTTTTGTTTCCCCTGGAAGCCGGTAGATAGGCATCCCCGAGCTAGGTGTGCACGCCATGACTCGGGTTACCCGTTTAGTAATACATTCAGGTGACAAAAAGTCATGGGATAGCAGATGGCGGTAGTATCCACTATACGAGATATGAAAGGGCAGTGCATAGGCGGAGCTGTCATTTGCACTCAGGTGATTCATGTGAAAAGGTTTCCGCCGTGCCGCACGACGGGAATTAAAATGCTTTGCACGAGGAGTGGTATTGGAACTACACGCATGGAACATTCCATTTCGGAAATCGTTGGCGAATTTACTATTCCGAGATCTACAGTGTCAAGACTGTGCTGAGAGTACCATATTTCAGGCATTACCTCTCACCACGGACAGGGCAGTGGCCGACCACATTCACTTAACAACGGAGAGCAGTGGTGTTTGCGCAGAGTTGTCAGTGCTAACAGACAAGCAACACTGTTTGAAATGACTGCCAAAAACAATGTAAGACTCACGATGTGATGAAATTAGGCGTTAATGGGCAACGGCAGCAAACGAACGACGCGAGTGCCTTTCCCAACAGCACAACATCGCCCGCAGCGCCTCTCCTGTGCTCGTGACAATATCACTTGGACATTGGACGACTGGAAAACCGTGGCCTCGTCGGATGAGTACCGGTTTCCGTTGGTAAGAGCTGATGCTGACAGTAGGCTTCGAGTGTGGCCCAGACCTCACTAATCCATGGACCCGAGTTGTCAACAAAGCACTGTGCAAGCTGGTGGTGGCTCCCCAATGGTGTGGGTTTTGTTTACATGGAGTGGTCTGGACCCTCTTGTCCAAACGAATCGGTCATTGACTGAAAATGATTATGTTCGGCTACTTGAAGACCATTTGCAATCGTTCATGGACTTCAAGTTCCCAAACAACGCTGTAAGGATACCGGGCCACAATTGTTCGCGATTGGTTTGAAGAACGTTCTGGATAATTCGAAAGAATGGTTTGGCCACCCAGATCACCATCAGTCCCCTAGAACTACTTAAACCTAACTAACCTAAGGACGGCACACAACACCCAGCCATCACGAGGCAGAGAAAATCCCTGACCCCGCCGGGAATCGAACCCGGGAACCCGGGCGTGGGAAGCGAGAACGCTACCGCACGACCACGAGATGCGGGCACCTGACATCAATCCCACTGAACATGTATGGGACATGACCAGGAGGTCAAATCGTGCACAGAATCATGCTATACATCTACATCTACATCTACATAGATGCTCTGCAAATCACATTTAAGTGCCTGGCAGACGGTTCATCGTACCACCTTCACAATTCTCTATTATTCCAATCTCGTATAGCGCGCGGAAAGAATGAACACCCATATCTTTCCGTACAAGCTCTGATTTCCCTTATTTCATCGTGATGATTGGTTCTCCCTATGTAGGTCGCTATCAAGAAAATTTCGCATTCGAAGGAGAAAGTTGGTGATTGGAATTTCGTGAGAAAATTCGCTCGCAACGAAAAACACGTTTCCTTTAATAATGTCCAGCCCAAATCCTGTATCATTTCTGTGACACACTCTCTCTCATATTACGCGATAATATAAAACGTGCTGCCTTTCTTTGAACATTTTCGATGTGCTCCGTCAGTCCTATCTGGTAAGGATCCCACATCGCGCATGAGTATTCTAAAAGAGGACGGACAAGCGCAGTGTCCGTGCGGTTCTAGGCGCTACAGGCTGGAACCGCGAGACCGCTACGGTCGCAGGTTCGAATCCTGCCTCGGGCATGGATGTGTGTGATGTCCGTAGGTTAGTTAGGTTTCATTAGTTCTAAGTTCTAGGCGACTGATGACCTCAGAAGTTAAGTCGCATAGTGCTCAGAGACATTTTTGAAGCGCAGTGTAGGCAGTCTCCTTAGTAGGTCTGTTACATTTTCTAAGTGTCCTGCCAATAAACCGCAGTCTTTGGTTAGCCTTCCCCACAACATTTTCTATGTGTTCCTTCCAATTTAAGTTGTTCGCAATTGTAATACCTATGTGTTTAGTTGAATTTACGGCTTTTAAATTAGACTGATTTATCCTGTAACCGAAGTTTAACGAGTGCCTTTTAGCACTCATGTGGATGACCTCACACTTTTCGTTATTCAGGGTCAACTGCCAGTTTTCGCACCATTCAGATATTTTTTCTAAATCGTTTTGCAGTTTGTTTTGATTTTCTAATGATTTTATTAGTCGATAAACGACAGCGTCATCTGCAAACAACCGAAGACGGCTGATCTTCTCCTAAATCGTTTATATAGATAAGGAACAGCAAAGGGCCTACAACACTACCTTGGAGAACGCCATAAACCACTTCTGTTTTACTCGATGACTTTCCGTCAATTACCACGAACTGTGACCTCTCTGACAGGAAATCACAAATCCAGTTACATAACTGAGACGATATTCCATAAGCACGCAATTTTACTACGAGCCGCTTGTGTGGTACAGTGTCAAAAGCCTTCCGGAAATCCAGAAATACGGAATCGATCTGAAATCCGTTCTCAATAGCACTCAACACTTTATGTGAATAAAGAGCTACTTGTGTTTCACAGGAACGATGTTTTCTAAACCCATGTTGACTGTGTGTCAACAGACAGTTGTCTTTGAGGTAATTCATAATGTTTGAATACATGTTCCAAACTCCTGATGCATATCGACGTTAACGATATGGGCCTGTAATTTAATGGATTACTCCTACTAGCTTTCTTGAATATTGGTGTGACTTGTGCAACTTTCCAGTCTTTGGGTATGTATCTTTCATCCCCTTAGAAAAATTTATCAATTACTGTACTGGTTAACCCCTTACGTTATTTGATTTTCAAACAGCTGAGCAAACTGAACGTACTCAGACATTTCTCTCTTTACTTATTCTGATCATCACTAAACTGACACGCAATATTTTTAGCGCAACGCAATCAGGCGTTCAATAATCCCTACAAAAGAATGGCCGTAACTAACAATAACCTAAACCTTTCATGAATCACTTACCTCACAAAAATCTTCGTTACTCGAACTACTGCAATACAGCGAGCGCCAATACTGCCAGCTAAATAAAGGATTGTAACTACTGAAGGCACTAACTACTGACAGGCATAGTTAGCAAATGAAAGATTTTGATAGAGAACAAACAATGTATTTATCTTAATAGTGTTCAAAAGTCATAATATCAGTTCATGACATCCAGTCTTACAAATTTCGTTTTTCTGACAGACACACGTCCAGATCGTCCGCTCTCAAAACTCTGCCATCTCTCTCCCCCCATCCGCCACTGCTGGCGGCTCACCTCCAACTGCGCAACGCTACGCGCTGTTCACATCCAACTGCCCAACACTACGATAGCAAAAATTCCAACAATGCAAACCAGCCACAGACTGCACACAGCACAGAAAGTGATTTTCGTACAGAGCGCTACGTGGCGTTACCAACATAAAAACCTAAACAGCCTACTTACAGTATATGATTGTTAAGTACGGAGCTAATTGGTTGGCTCTGAGCACTATGGGACTTAACATCTATGCTCATCAGTCCCCTAGAACTTAGAACTACTTAAACCTAACTAACATAAGGACATCACACAACACCCAGTCATCACGAGGCAGAGAAAATCCTTGACCCCACAGGGAATCGAACCCAGGAATCCGAGCGCGGGAAGCGAGAACGCTACCGCACGACCACGAACTGCGGGCACGGAGCTAATGCTCAGTATTTCTGCAGAGGACTTTCAACGACTAGAGGAGTCCGTGCCACGTCGAGTTGCTGCACCACGCCGGGCAAAAGGGTGTCCGACACGATAGTCGGAGGCATCCGACGATGTTACACCTCAAGTGTATAAATGTACAGTAAAACCGCTGACGTTGGCGCGTCGCTAAGGTGGGTGGACACGGAGATTGCGATCCGTGGCATGAGCGGCCGGGGCTCTTATCGCCTGAGAGGTCCTACCCGAAAGCAGGCGGCGGTGCGGCCCAGCTGTCTGCCTGCGCCCACGCCACGCGACCCACTTGCCGGGTCAAGGTCGGCGCGCGCCGGCGCCGCCGCAGCGCGGCAAGTGGGTCGGCCGTGCGAATCGCAGCAGCCCGGCCTGACAGGACGTCGCGTCGCGTCGCCCCGCTGAGGTAACAGCTTGCGAAATGCGCCGCCTCGGCGCACGCGGCGCTGGCGCAGGCGTCAGACGCCGCATCCATTCGCGCTGCCAAAATCAGCGATGGTCACGTCTAGGAGAAAAATTAGGGGAAAAAAAGACATAGTAGTTAGAGTGGTCTGCGCCTAGGAAAACCGGTACAATCTGCGTTCTATTCGGGGATGGAACGCTTAACGCCATTGCTACAGCTTTTCTCTCTCTCGACAACTGACGGCGCCGAAGTATGCGTCTATCTCTGCTACCGGCTCTTTCGAAAAATGTGTTAGGGTCATCCAGAAAGAACTGATCCGAAGGCCGTAAAATGAAAAACGGTTAAGGGATCATAGCGCTCTTGCCAACGGAGGAAGGTGTGCTCCCTGTAAGGACGCTGTGGCCTCGAACCCGCCGGTAGAGGCATACGGATGCGCAGCCACGTGACGACAGAGCGAGAGCACCCAGTAGTGCTCAAAACACAGGAATGGATGCCTCAAAAGAGCAAAGAGGCTTAGTGCGTTTCCTGATAGCTTAAAGAGTGCGGTTGTCGGAAAGTCATCAGAGAACAGAACAAGCGTACTAAGAACACTGCATGTCCGCTGTAAGGGTCAAGGCAGGGCACAGGCGGATTCCATATTTTTAAATTCCGTATTTCTAGATTTCCGAAAAGCATTTGACAAAGTACCTCACTGCATACTGTTAACGAAGTCACAAACGTGCAGAATGGGTTCTCAGATATATGTGTGGCTCGAAGATTTCTTAAGCAACAGAACCCTCGACGCCGACTATTGCTCACTGAAAAGAGTATCATAAGGAGTGCCCCATGGAAGTGCGATAGGACCACTATTACTTTCTGTACACATAAATGATCTGGCGGACAGGGTGGGTAGCAATCTGTTGTTGTTTGCTGATGATGCCGTGACGTACGGGAAGGTGTCGAGTGACTGTAGGATGACTTAGACAAAATTTCTAGCTTTTGTGATGAATGACAGCTGCGTCTAAATGTAGAGATATATAAGTTAACGAGAATGAGTACGAAAAACAAACCCTAATGTTTGAGTACAGCATTAGAAGTGTACTGCTTGATACATTATGTAGTTTATATATCTGGGCGTAACGTTCCTAACTGATGTGAAAGGGAACGAGCACGTGAGGATTGTGGTGGGGAAGGCGTATGGTCGACTTCGGTTCATCGGGACAATTGTGGGAAAATGTGGTTCGTCTGTAAAGGAGACCTCATACAGGCCGCCAGTCGAACCTATTCTTGAGTACTGCTCGAGTGTTTGGGATCCGTACCGGGTCGCATTAAAGGAAGACATCGAAGAAATTGGGATGTGGGTGTCTAGATTCGTTGCCGGTAGTTTCGAACAACACGCAAGTGCTGCGGAGATGTTTCGGGAATTCAAATGGGGATCCCTGGAGGGAAGACGACGTTCTTTTCGAGGAAAGCTATTGAGAAAATTTAGAGAACCGGGATCTGTAGCTGACTGCCACCAAAGTACATTTCAGGTAAGGACTACGAAGATATATTTTAAATCTGGCTGAAACAACAACTGTTGAAAATCTTCACGGTAAATGATAACAGCGAAACAGTTGCAGGATAAAGATTTACTAAAATCCTTGACCACGGTTTCGGTATATCTAAATATACCTTCATCAGAAGCAAAAATACACTAAAATCACACCCTGCAGTGGAGATTCATAAAACAATATTGCCAGAGGCGTCGTCCGGCGATGATGTTTTAACTACTGACTAAGCCTTTGGCACGATTTTTTTATGTATCTCCACTGCAGGGTGTGATTTTAATGTATTTTTGCTTCTGATGAAGGTATATTTTGATATACCGAAACCGTGGTCAAGGATTTTAATAAATCTTTGTCATGCAACTGTTTGGCTGTTATCATTTACCGTGAAGACTACGAAGATAGGAGAAATTATGACACATTTGGAGGCATACAGATGGTCGATTTTCTCTCGTCGTTCGATGTACGATGTACGATGGAACAGGAAAGGAAACGGCTAGTGACGGTAAAGGTATTCTGCACCACGCGTAGTATATATATATAGATGTGGAAGCATTTAAAGAAGGATGTAGTTGCCCCGTGATGTACCATTTGGAACTCTACAACTCTTTATCGAAATGTCCAGCGTGTGGATGCCCTTATTACTGAAAACTGGCTACTTACGGTGGCAGCCACTGCCCCAGAGGTTGGTTTCACCATCTGAGTCGCAAGCAACATTCTATACTCTTCGTACACTTGGTCCTTTCTTCGATGAATTTCCGTTCCCCGCACTCTTTCTTTGTACGGAAATGTGATACACACCTTTCCTCTTTCTCTGAAGCTTCCATCGCTCTTTTTTCAGCACTGCTGAATGCAGTGGACTGTCGACGCGGGCACATACTCGTTCTGTCGCCAGGTGGCTGTGCGCCTTACGCCCCTCTAACGGCGAGTTTCCGGCCTGAGCGCTCATACAGGCACCACGCCTTCTTCCGTAGCGATCCCTCAACCGTTTTTAATTCTGCAGCCTCCGGCTCATTTCTTTTTGAATGACTCTAATATACCTACCGCTTATCAACGAAATACAGGGTGTTTAAGAAGACTCATCCGCTTTCACAATTCTTCTCTGTGAACTTACACTTAGGTAAACTCTTTGTCTCAAAAAGCTTCTGAATTTACAGCCGTATTTCTTTTACACGCACGCGCATATAACTTTGGAGTACTTTTTACAATTACGTTTCGATGCAAAACTTTCATTTACATTTCACAAATATGCAATGTGTCCTCTACCCGGCTCACAGCAATCATCCAGACGGCAGTCAAACTCGTCCCGTACTTCTGGGAGAATGTCCGGAGTTCCTGCAGTCAGCCAGGCGGCACTGCACTTCACACAAAGTCGTTGAAGGGACACAGGCATAGCATTTTACGAACCTCCACGAATATATCACGTGCTGTGAGTTCATGCGACCGTGAAGGTCAATGGTGCTGTGCTAGAGCCATACGCCGCTTATGGACGACTCAATGCAACTTATTGTCAAGGTATGTTCTCAGATGCAACTGTCAGTTGGATAATGAAAGAAGGAGCGAACAAACAAGCTAGGTGCTCCAGGGAGCAAAATAAACCATCGAATTACAATTGAAGCCGTGGTAAACTTTTAGTTCAGATGCGCAAATTAACATTCATCTTCAGTCTCTACCCTCATTCATGCAGAAGACGTAATCTTGTGAAACTGGATAAATCTGCTTCTAACACGCTGTATTTTGCTGCGTTACCTCCATAATATTCTAGTTCATTTTGTTCCCCCTGGGTCTTTTTCTTGATACTGGGTGGTTATAATTAAAGTACAGCTACTCACAGAGGTCCGGAGTTAGCTGTAATTGTCATATGGCAAAGAAACTTGGTAGATATGCTAATGCGTTAATGCGTGACCGATTTACGCTGGAAAAAGTTAGTTCCAATTTTGGGCACAAAATGCAAATCTAGCGCTGTGAGTACGAGAACGACGTATAGATATATTTCCATATTCACTGTGCTAGGGACTGGACATGGGCAGAAAAGGTCAAACAAGTGAGAAGCCGCACTGGTGATTTTATTATCAACCACGACACACAATTCCTTGAATATGAGCGTCGGACACGTCCACGAGATGCTGTGCACTGCCAGACTTGCAATAGGTGGCCAAAATTGTACCCACCTTTTTTTCGGTGTAAATCTGTTCCACATTAATACATTAGCATACCTACCGAATTTGGCTGTCATACGATTATTGTAGCCCACATTAGATCCTCCATAACTAACTGCACTTTATTTATAACCACTAAGTGTATCATGGCGATACATTTAACGTACAGGCCGTCAATTCGTATTTAACCATGCAAATCATATATAAATGAATTCAAACAAGAGAAATAATTAATAAAATATGTACACAGCGCTGTTGCATTAAAATTGCACGTATCTAAGTGCAAAAATATAGGTGCTGCAAATAAAGAAGAAAAAACTTTTTTGGCTTATTTCAAATTCAGTTGTTGGGCCCATCAGATCTTTTTTTTATCAGCTGGTGAGTTACCAACAATTTCTGTATCTGCGTTAATCATTCCTCCCTCAACTAAAGTAAATTTTAATCGTTGTAATTTATATGCATCATTATTATTTCTAAACTGTAGGAGATTACTTGCAGCAAATTTTTAGGGAAAATATGCAATGTGATTTAGTACCACAAAATATAAATCTAAAGGACATTAGTAAATGAAAATACACAAGTCAAAAACAGTTCTGCATCACTTCGATTCCGAGAGTCCCAGAACCTGTACAGGAAATTGCAATAGAAATCAACATAAACATCATTTCCGCCCTTTTTACTGCTCATGAAAACCACACATTGCATGTTGTACCACCATACAGCGAGACCTTCGGAGGTGGTGGTCCAGATTGCTGTGCACACCGGTCCTCTGATACCCAGTAGCACGTCCTCTTGAACTGATGCGTGCCTGTATTCGTTGTGCCATATTATCCACAAGTTCATCAAGGCACTGTTGGTCCAGATTGTCCCACTCCTCAAAGGCGATCCGGCGTAGATCCCTCAGAGTGGTTGGTGGATCACGTCGTCCATAAACAGCCCTTTTCAATCTATCTCAGGCATCCTCGATAGGGTTCATGTCTGGAGAACATGATGGCCAGTCATGACGTTATCCTGAGGGAAGTCATTCACAAGATGTGCACGATGGAGGCGCGAATTGTTGTCCATGAAGACGAATACCTCACCAATATGCTACCGATATGGTTGTACTATCGGTAGGAGGATGGCATTCACGTATCGTACAGGCGTTACGGCGCCTTCCATGACCACCAGCGGCGTACGTCGGCCTCACATAATGCCACTCCCAAACAGCAGGGAACCTCCACATTGCTGCACTTGCTGGACAGTGTGTCCAAGGCATTAAGCCTGACCGGGTTGCCTCCAAACACGTCTCCGACGATTGTCTGGTTGAAGGCAAATGCGACACTCATCGGTGAAGAGAACGTGATGCCAATCCTGAGCGGTCCTTTCGGCATGTTGTTGGGCCCCATCTGTACCGCGCTGCATGGTGTCGTGGTTGCAAAGACAGACGTAGCTACGGACGTTGGCATCCACTGCCGTAGTAGCCCTTGGGAAGCCTGAGCGAGGCATGTCATTGACAGTTCCTGTCTCTCTGTATCTCCTCCATGTCCGAACAACATCGCTTTGGTTTACTCCGAGACGCCTGAACATTTCCCTTGTTGAGAGCCCATCCTGGCACAAAGTAACAATGAGAACGCGATCTAACCGTGGTATGGACCGTCTAGGCATGGTAAAACTACAGACAACATGGGCCGTGTACCTCCTTCCTGGTGGAATGACGAACTGATCGGCTGTCGGACCTGTCCGTCTAGTAGGTGCTGCTTATGCATGGTTGTTTACATCTTTGCGCGCGTTTAGCGACATCTCTGAACAGTCAAAGGGGCTGCGTCTGTGATCCAATACCCACAGTCAACGTCCATGTTCAGGAATTCTGAGAACCGGGGTGATGAAAAACTTCTTATGGACGTGTACAAATACAGTATGTTAACTTGCAGATATCTTCTAGTAGATTTCCTACAGTGCGAAATCGGCCAAACTACACTGTTTAATCCGGCCGGTGTGGCCGAGTGGTTCTAGGCACTACAGACTGGAACCACGCGACCGCTACGGTCGCAGATTCGAATCCTGCATCGGGCATGGATGTGTGTGATGTCCTTAGGTTAGTTAGATTTAAGTAGTTCCAAGTTATAGGGGACTGATGACCTCAGATCTTAAGTCCCATAGTGGTCAGAGCCATTTGAACCATTTTTACACTGTATAAGAAGCTCGAAAATAAGATTTTCAAATTAAATTCTCATCTATATTTACAATAAAATACTTTGCAAATCCTGTCTTACTTAGCGAATCTTGTCACTACTTCAACGTCATTGTTAGTGATTTACCCTGTCATCTTTTCAAATGAAAATTATGTCGTTACTAATGGTTTATACTTCCATCTTTTAACTGAATATTCTGCTTGTTTTACATATCACACAATTTTTTGACTTGGCCACACTTTATTATTTCTCACTTTGATTATGCGTTTAGGCAAACTGCCATCATCGGACCTTTCATGAGACAAAAAGTAAAACATAGGATATCCGTATCTCTGCAAATATTACAAAAATATTTTTCGTAAGGAGAGAAAAATATTCATGGGATGCAAATTATTTCAGTAAGTCACAAAATGAGAAACGCTCACAATAAATAGGGGAGAAATATACACGAGAAATACACGCCAAATACTTTAAAACATCAGTACAACATATTTTCAAATACTATAAATTCCTACGGAGTGTACGTGCATGCTAGCGGCGACACAGTCACCCACCATCAGGTGGCGCTCAAAACACAATAACAGCACACTCTGTTTGAAAGTATCAGCACCAAATGAAAGACGCAGACCAAAATGAGAGAAATCATGGAACCCAGCAGCAGCAGAAAGCAAACAGTGAACGACAGAATGTAATTAAAAGCAGTGAGAGAATGGCAGGAAATGACTCTAAGGCAACTAGTGCGCAATCCAAGTGGAGCAAATAAAAATAAGATGGGGGTGAGTGGGCTGATTTGCCAAGCATTCAACGTCATAGCAGATTATAAAATATGTCAAAAAAATTTTTTTTACTAAAATCAGTCTGCTCGTTTATGAGTTGTCGTGAGCGCCTTTTTTTGTGAGAATGTATCTCAAGTTCTTACGGATTATTGAGTACATGGCCCCTGGATGCTTCATGCGGCATTTTAAGGCTTTCTGCAAGATGATATACATTACGTTTCTCGGAATTTAAATGGTTCCCCAAAGCAATTTGTTGCATTCTTACGTGTGCTCCCTATACATTGTTACGAAAGTCCTACCTATTTGCAGTATATAAAATTTATCTCAATCCCTACATTTAGTTTATAACACGAAATGACTATATTTCGTTATTCCATGTAAAAATCGTAGAGGGAGACCAAGAGATGAATACACTAAGCAGATTCAGAAGGATGTAGGTTGCAGTAGGTACTGGGAGATGAAGAAGCTTGCACAGGATAGAGTAGCATGGAGAGCTGCATCAAACCAGTCTCAGGACTGAAGACCACAACAACAACAACGTAATATGTTACCTAAATTTCTGTTGGCATGAAGTCCAACTTTTAGATTAACATTTTTACAGATTTCACAATGCGCCCACAAAAAGCCCAATCAGTCAATCAAATCAGTAACAGCTTGCACTGTACGTGCTCCTGCAAAATGATGGTCAGTGCTGCAGAAAGTGTCATCACTTCTGTCTCTTAACTGGTCGTAGGTTTTGTTCCAAAAATGAACAGCACAGAGACAGAAATAATGACACTTTCTGCAGGACCTGACCATCATTTTGGAGGACAATGCTAAAGCACGTACAGTGCAAGCTGTTACTGATTTTTTGACTGATGGGGCTGCTAAGTGCTATACTGCCTACTGCACTACCCTATATTAAGCCCTCGTGAGTTCAATTCGATTTCCAAACAGAAGGAAACACTTCACGGCATTCGCTTCAGTACTGCTACAAATTCGTCGGGCAATAGACCGCGCCGCTCGAACTGTCAACACAACTGGCACTGCTAAGAGAAACCTACGACTTCCACATCGCTGGCAACGGGTTATACACAATGCTGGTGACTACTCTGAAGGTCAGTAAAACTTTGAAACACGTATCTGTTTTGTACGAGCTGTAAATTAATAGTTGCCACTATTTAAGTTCCAACCCTCGTATATAGGTATTTGTTACGTATGTTTGAGGCGTATATCCGTATGGTAGTGTTGCAGTTGAACAATTAAAGATACTTTTAATGTCTTCTGTAGATTCAAAGAACCATACATTCTTATCCTGTGTAATATGACGCAAATGAGGCTGGACAGTTTTCTGAAATGGGGAAGCATTAATGCAAGGCAGGATTAAAACATCGCAGGATGTTAACGTTCTAATTTATTGTAAAATAGTGACAGAAACTGAAAAATGCGTGTGATTTAGGCCTGCTATGATATATTTACATATTTCCACAGAAAAGAGAAAACTTAGGACACTTGAAGGGAAATTTTCGGTAATATCGAATGGCTCTGAGCACTATGGGACTTAACATCTATGGTCAGCAGTCCCCTAGAACTTAGAACTACTTAAACCTAACTAACCTAAGGACATCACACAACACCCAGCCATCACGAGGCAGAGAAAATCCCTGACCCCGCCGGGAATCGAACCCGGGAACCCGGGCGTGGGAAGCGAGAACGGGTAATATCAATAACGTATCTAATGACATAATCTTTGAAGAAGTACCCAAGCTCCTTTATATACTGTATAAAACATATCTTAAGAATAACGAATAAGTAACTAAAATGCGCAATTTTCACAATATATAATGATTGCATGGATACAAATATTTGATTCCACGAAACTACAGCTCTGGTTACTTAAACGTAAGGAACTAGATATCAAGATCAAGAAGATGGGAAGAAATCTGAATGCAATCAGCAGGTATGGGCTTCCTGGGTATACAAAAAGTCTTGCAAGTTTACCTTTAGTGACGAAGAGCACTGAATGAAAACAGGAAGTATAACTTTTGAAGAACGCCTACTATTACGATACCAGAAAAGAAATTAATCAGCTTTTGAGTCCGCGTTCAGGCTACTGGGAACTTAATGTTGAGGATTGGCAAGACAGCCAACCCACTAGAAGGAAGCCGAAAGGCACGCGTTTAAAATCACGCAGGCTGGCGTGAGGTCTGGAACAGGACAAGGAATTGAGACTAGCAAAAAACGTACGTATCTTCTGGAATACTTAACTTTAATCCATAATTGGTGAACATCGCTCTTGACGGTACATGTTTTACAGCATCAATAGTGACTGGTAATGGCGCATTGCTAGGTCGTAGCAAATGACGTAGCTGAAGGCTATGCTAACTATCGTCTCGGCAAATGAGAGCGTAATTTGTCAGTGAACCATCGCTAGCAAAGTCGGCTGTACAACTGGGGCGAGTGCTAGGAAATCTCTCTAGACCTGCCGTGTGGCGGCGCTCGGTCTGCAATCACTGATAGTGGCGACACTCGGGTCCGACGTTTACTAACGGACCGTGGCCGATTTAAAGGCTACCACCTAGCAAGTGTGGTGTCTGGCGGTGACACCACATTCCTCCCCCGCAAATCGGCGTACGGTTGTGTTATAAGGCTTCCGCCCGCCGTGGGGAGGACCCCATGTTGACGTATGCGACGAGGTGGGGAGCCTAACAACAGGCGAGGCTGTGCCACCCGCACCCTGCCATTCGGTCCGAGGGGAGTTAGGAAACGCCTGAAAACCTGCTCCAGGGTGCACGCCAACATGCGGTGTATGCGCCCGCAGAGAGACAGGAGGGGCCGAAGGGTCGACCTCCATCGGGCCGGGGCACCCGACGGGCGAAGACGACAGATGGTCCGGATCGGGCAAGAGTTCCAAGTCGGAGGTCAACTGGTCACGGGAAGCGATCGGCGGCGCGTGACCCAGGGAGGCGCCCGGCGGTTGCAGCGACGCGTCCACTGCGGGCGTCGCCGGCGGGAGAACAGGCGGCGGCGGCGGCGCGTCGCCATGGGGCAAAATGGAAGGCAGCGTCGGTAACACCTGGGGCTGAGGCGAGCCAGTAGGTGGATCCCCAGGGCGCTGACCGGACGGCACCGTCGCTGAAAGCAGACGGCGAGCGGCAGATCCCATGCGACGACAGAGGCGCAGCTGAATGAGATGCCGGCGCACCTCAGCAGAGGCCCCCAAAACCAGATACATAGCGCGGCCGAGGCAGTGAAGAATGCGCCCTTCGAGCAAACGCCGTGAACCTCGATAGTGACGATAGTAGACAACGTCGCCTGGAGCAAAAGCAGGCGTCTGCCGCTGCACAGGAACCTGATGCGGCGGATGTAGCAAAGACATCAAGGTTCGATGAGGACGACCGTGGAGCAACTCAGCCGGCGAGCGACCATCTCGGGGCTGAGAGCGATACGAGGACAAAAAGAGCAATAACGCGTGCTCCCGAGAATGCGACTCTTTCAACTTCAACATCTGTGACTTGAAAGTCCTGACCAATCGTTCAGCGGCACCGTTTGACTGTGGCGAAAACGGCGCGGACGTCAGATGTTGAATACCATTGGCCTTGCAGAATGATTGAAATTCTGCGGACCTGAATTGTGGACCATTGTCGGAAACAATAGTCTGTGGAAGACCTTCAATGCAAAAGATAGCAGATAACGCTTGGATGGTGGCAGATGACGTCGTGGAAGACATCCGGACAACAAAAGGAAAATTACTGAATGAATCTACCACAACCAACCATCGAGCATGCCAGAATGGTCCAGCAAAATCGATGTGTAAGCGTTGCCAAGGGGAAGTGGCTTTTGGCCATGCAAAGAATTTCTGCGGTGGTGTGGATTGTTGTTCGGCACACGCCATGCAAGAAGAGCACATATGCGTAATCGCAGCATCGATTTCGAACCAAGTACAGTGCTGACGAGCAAGTTGTTTCGTTCTCACTATACCCCAATGTCCTTGGTGGAGAAGCCGTAAGACAGAGGACTGTAACGAACGTGGGACCACGACCCTGGACTGATCATTATCAGAACGCAACAGCAAAACACCACGTCGTACAAAAAGTCTCTCCTTGTGAGCAAAAAATCGGCGAACCAACGGATCCCCGATCCGTGACTTTGACAAGGGCCATTGCGTAGCAACAAAACGCAGAACGGTAGCAAGGACAGGGTCAACAGCTGTGGCTGTAACTACATGACGAAAATCAATCGGAAACGATTCGACCACGTCATCGGTTTCCGCATCAATGAACATGCAAACAAGTTCGGAGGAATCGAATGCTCTATCCTCAGCAACAGGCAAACGGGACAACGCATCGGCGCTTCCGTGCTTAGCAGTGGACCGATACAAGATATCGTAGCGGTACTGCGAGAGGAAAATAGACCAGCGAATGAATTTCTGCGCTGTACGCGGAGGTACAGGCTTGTTCGGATGAAAAAGCGATGTCAAAGGTTTGTGGTCTGTGATGATGGTAAAGTGACGACCATACAAGAAATCATGAAACTTAGTAACACCAAGTACGAGAGCCAAAGCTTCTTTCTCGATCTGTTAATAATTTCTTTGCGCAGACGAGAGCAATTTGGACGCAAAGGCAATAGGGCGATCATGCGATCCATCTTTGTGCGCAAGCACAGCACCGATCCCGAAATCCGATTCATCCACCATCAACAAAAGGGGCTTCTGGGGATCGAATGGCGTAAGGCAAGTAGTGGCAAGCAAAGCCGATTTCAACTGGCGAAAGGCGCGTTCGCAGACGAACGGAACACCTTTACGGCGTAAGCGATGAAGCGGAGCTGAAATGGAAGAGGCGTGGCGCACATAGCGATGATAATAATTAATTTTTCCCAGCTCACTCTGTAGCTGCTTCAAATTCTGCGGCGAAGGCAAGTCTTGTATGGCACAGAGGTGCTCGGGACTAGGATGTATGCCTTGGGCATTGAGTACATGTCCCAGGTAGGGTAAGTTGAGAGGCACCTACATGCCTTGCTCATACTGTGGCATCAAGCAGTCAGGCCTGCAAGATGAGTGGTCTGCCAAGCGAGTGGATTCATTCTTATTTATCGAGTAACATGAACTCTAGTACTCACACTTAAGTTACAAGTTATCCTCCTATATGATTAATACGCAACGGAAACACGCATCTGACTATCAGTAATTTACAGAATTCTGACTGTACACTACGCACTGGCAATACCACATTTTCTTATTGTCTTTTATTTAACGGCTTTTGTAAACACGTGGCCACCGCACTGAATATGAATGGCGCACACATTATAAATTCGGGACATTATGACAACATGCAATTCGAAGGAAAAGTCCACCAATCTTTTTCTTTTCACTATCTTATTTATTCCGATAAATTCTCTAACCTAAACACACAAATTCTATAACCTATAACAATAACACATGAGAAATTCCGCCCAGTGGGCATGGCTTTACATTGGTGAATCTCTATATTATGGTCTCGTAATTATTTAACGCTACAGTGCACTTTCTGGATAGGATGGTGGATCTTTTATTATACCTCACACTTCGACTCTCACAATCATCATCACGAAACTATCCTCCAGACCGAGCAGTACAGAAAGAACAAGCATAACCCAACTAATCTTTTGCAACTACCTTGCTACTCTCTCATGCAAACCACACATACCCAAATTACATGACATTAATCACACTACAATATGAAATACAAAACACTAAATAGTCACAACACTATCACTTTCAGCTTTCCCACTTCAATTAATATTTATCCCAGTTTCACACGACACTGCCCCACTTCCTAATTCTACTTTCCTACTATGAACTCGGGAGATATATGCACGTCTTCCTGTGCAATGCAAGCCAAGTGGCGTTGCTGGATAGACGGCCGACTCACCTTGCTTCTCTCTCAGAGTTTGAATCTAGCGTCACACGGAATCATATCACGCAAAGTAATATTAAGAACATATTTCATCAAACACGCGAGTCCTCAACTGATACCATGGACGAGTACTTCTCTTTATCTTTTGTCTCATACACAGTTTGAGACTCACACAGTACTCACCACGTGGAAGTACTCGTCTCTAATTTCTAGTCCCGCACACGCCATTTCTTAAATATTTCAACTTATGGTACACACGCTATTTCTTAAATATTTCAACTTATTGTACACACGCTAGTAATTCAGCTTAACTTAAGCACACGGAAGTATTTCAACTTATTGCTACACGTGGTTTCATTGTGACCGTTGGTCACTTCCGAAGATTACTACGATCCCATTAATATTACCTGCCTGACACTTAATTCTCCCCACAAAAGTTCCTGAGATAGAGAAATTATTATTTCAAACTACTCTTAAATATTCCACATGCATACCATGTCTCTACTCTTTCGTCATTACGGAGCACAACAAAAAAGGTCTTAACAGCACAAGATCCAGCGGCAGAGTGCTGAAACGTGGCCGTTCTTCAGGTCATCTCGCACCTCTGTCGAGGTGGGGGAAGACCATGCTACCGTATTGGTCAGCCACATTTCAGGCGCTCAAAGCTCAGGTAAATTTCATCTCTTTGGTCCCACCAAAGGTGGCCAAAGGATCGTCTCAAAGATGATCATATATTCACATTCACTATCTGCGGTTAGCAGACGACCATACATTCATTCATTTCACAGATCTCACCAAACTGGATGTAGGGATTTATTTTGTGGGAGTGCACATGTGATCAATTAAATAAATAAATTGTCATTCCTTCCCACACTGGTATCTGGCTTCGCTGTATTAATTGAAATTGAGTTATTTTACAAAAAAAAAATGTGTTGTTCTGACAAAAATAATGAAGTATGTTGTACCTATTTTCAATGTCGGGCGGTACTGTACCCTTTCAAAGTCACGAGCAAAAAACACACATTTGTTCTTCCGCAAGCGAAGACCATTTTGTCGCAAGACCTGAAATAATGTTCTGAGATTGGCTAAATGTTCTTCTTCCATCTGTCCGGAGGTCACTATATCGTCCAGATAGTTTGCTGCAGTAGGGACCGACGCACAAACAGTTTGCAGATATTGCTAAAACAATGCAGGGGCGGATGCACACCCAAATGGCAGTCGTTTGAATCGATACAAACCAAGATGCGTGTTAACCACCAAAACGCGCTGGGATTCTTCATCCACCGGTATTTGCAAGTACGCATCTGCTAGGTCCAACTTCGAAAAATATTTACCCGGGCACAGTTTGTCAAAAAGATCTTCCGGGCGGGGTAAAGGAAAAGTTGCAATCACTAGTTGTGGATTCACTGTTGCCTTGAAGTCCACACAAAGTCTCAATTTTCCGAAAGGTTTTGGCAAAATTACTAACGGTGATGCCCAGAGAGAAGCCTGCACACGTTCAATCACACCTTGTGATTCCAAATCATTTAATGTTCTTGTGACCTCATCACGCAATGCGTGGGGAACATTGCGCGCTCTGAAAAAATTCGGTTGCGCGTTTAGTTTCAGTTCCAAATGTGCTTTATAGTTCTTAGCGCAACCAAGGCCTGGTGCAAAAAGGTCTGCAAACTCTTCACATAGACGAGAAACACTGTCTGAAGGCACAGTCTGGTTCACTGATAGGACCTGATTGACTATAGACAAGTTAAACAACTGAAATAAATCTAAACCAAACAAGTTCACTGCAGAAGAAGAATGAAGGACATACAATGACACAAGTTTTGTTTGTCCCTTGTGTGTTGCAAGAAGGGCTGCACTGTCCTAACACAGGGATATGCTGGTCGGAATAGCTACTGAGCTTAACATTTGCGGCACGCAACGGAGGTGTGCCCAGCTGTTTGTACGTGTCTTGATTGATCAGTGAAACTGCAGCTCCGGTATCGAGCTGGAATGGTATCACTTTGCCGTTAATGTCCAAATCTACAAAACGTTTATTGTCCTGCTGACAACAAGAGCGACTGTCTCGTGCAACGTGAACTGACACTGGTACAAAATCACTTGTGACATGATGGGAGTTCCAGCGATGTCGACGCACACTATTTGTGGGATGAACGCCGTCACTGGTAGAGAGAGTGGCACTGGGCAGAGTGGCATAAACTATATGAATTTCCATGGGCGAAGTGTTGCGAGCCTGAGTATCCTTGGTTCGATTTCGGCATGAAGCAAAGGGCCTGGAATGATTGTGAGCTTCCGAGCGAAGCTTTTTCTGGCAAACACTTTGAACATGTCCTTTTTAATTACAGAAAAAGCAAATAGCTTGGCGTGACGGGCAATTCTCACGCGAATATCTAGTGGCACACCGCGGGCATGATTTCACTGCATTTGCTTGCTGGCGCGGGACACGTGGCTGAGAGCCAGGCGGCTTCGGCGCGGCCGGGCGCGAGGACTGTTTACAGTTCCGTGCAGTTCGCCCGGCGGGCCGCTTAATGTGACACACGGCTGGCGAAGTTTCAAATGATTCCTGAGAAAAGTCAAGTGTGTCCTGCCGATCCAATATGTCTATCACTTGTTGAAGGGAGGGATTGACTAGTTTCAAAATCTGTTCCCTTATACGAACATCAGAAACGTTCTGTGCAATTGCATCAAGTACCATAGTATCTGAATAAGGGAGTCCACATTGACACTCAAAAGCACAAACCCTAGTAAGGCCTTGCAAGGTAGCAACCCACTCCCTATTAGTTTGACCTGCCGTACGTTTTGTACGAAAGAAGGTATACCGTTTGGCAACTACATTGACTGATTCTTTGAAATATGCATCTAATGCAGACAAAATTTCGTCGTAGGACAGAGTTGCTACGTCGCGTCGGGGAAATAATTTTACTATCACACGGTACGTTTCGACGCCTACGGAGGAAAGGAGAAAAGGCTGCCGCTCATTACCTTGAATTCTGTAGGCGGCGAGATGGAATCCAAATTGGCGTGACCACTCCGTCCAGCTTTCCAGTGCAGCATCAAAAGGACGAAAAGTTGGTGCAACAGCGTTTTGTGGCTGCGGTAGCGGTGGAGCGGCGGCCGCCGCATCGTTTTGCATGGCACGTTGACCCTGGACGAGCTGTCCGAGGGCATCCAGTAAGGCCTGCGTCTGCTGATTCTGTAAGCGATAAAATTCGGACAGTACATCTGGAGATTGTGGCGAAGCCATTACACAAGTAAATCAGGGCAATATCGATAAGAACGCGGAAAACCTCGTCGCCAACATGTTGTGGATTGGCAAGACAGCCAACCCACTAGAAGGAAGCCGAAAGGCACGCGTTTAAACTCACGCAGGCTGGTGTGAGGTCTGGAACAGGACAAGGAATTGAGACTAGCAAAAAACGTACGTATCTTCTGGAATACTTAACTTTAATCCATAATTGGTGAACATCGCTCTTGACGGTACATGTTTTACAGCATCAATAGTGACTGGTAATGGCGCCTTGCTAGGTCGTAGCAAATGACGTAGCTGAAGGCTATGCTAACTATCGTCTCGGCAAATGAGAGCGTAATTTGTCAGTGAACCATCGCTAGCAAAGTCGGCTGTACAACTGGGGCGAGTGCTAGGAAATCTCTCTAGACCTGCCGTGTGGCGGGCCTCGGTCTGCAATCACTGATAGTGGCGACACGCGGGTCCGACGTTTACTAACGGACCGCGGCCGATTTAAAGGCTACCACCTAGCAAGTGTGGTGTCTGGCGGTGACACCACACTTAATAGATGACGGAGTCTAAAGTAGAAGAAAACATGATGATAACAATGAGATGCTGTTTCACGAGCACACGATCATAGAAAGTCAGCACTAAAGACAGAGTGATTAATCTAGTGTTCCTGCTTGTCGAAGTCAGGAAGGTCTGAGCGGATTAACAGAGCAGGCCTTGTCCCGTGCACTGAAGCGTCGAGAGTTTACTCACGTAGAAAACGTCTTGTACGGGTACAGTCACGTCTGTCCGGAATTTCATGCGGTGGTTTTCCGAACTAACACAGGCGTGTTTACAGGAGCCTTGGACATCTTGAAAGGTTGTCATTTTCTTCGCATGATCCCTGTTATATGAAGATTACATGACCTATATGATATAGGTGGACAACAACGTTCGTACAACTCAACGCTAGGTGCAGAGCTTTTGCACATTCAGGTAATACAAATATACAGCTGTGGCGTTCTGTGAGCTGAGCTGGTATCTCTGTCGGCACTTGCCCACTTGAGAAATCTTAGGCGCTAAGGATCTTGTGCACAGGTAGTTACTTAAGGCGAGCTGAATTGTTTTCTCACTCACAAATCAACGTGTTAGCACGCCAATCAACAGCTGTTGCAGTTCTCTCATACGAGGGAATGGAACTAATAAACTTCTGAAGACAATAATTTTCAGCGGCTATTCTCCATCATTTTCAGGAAGAACATGACCCTATAACTGATTTATTGGTGTACTAACAGCATGTAAGCCGGCCGCGGTGGCCGTGCGGTTCTGGCGCTGCAGTCCGGAAACGCGGGACTGCTACGGTCGCAGGTTCGAATCCTGCCTCGGGCATGGGTGTGTGTGATGTCCTTAGGTTAGTTAGGTTTAAGTAGTTCTAAGTTCTATGGGACTTATGACCTAAGATGTTGAGTCCCATAGTGCACAGAGCCATTTGAACCATTTTTGAACAGCATGTAAACATCTTAGTGTTATGTCGGAGCACTTTGAATATACTCCATTGAGAACAAGAATTGAAGTGTACCTGTAGTAGAGTGGAGCCCATACATATTCCTCACGTCTGTTGGACTTATATATTATCGAAATACACTTAAGCCTAGTTTACACGACGAAATGGGGTTGCGCCACTCGTTGCGTGGAATGAGTTGCACGCAAGTGGTTTCATATATGACTGTAGACACGGCGACACCAGTATACACTTCAGTTTCGTCGTTCTGTCGGTCCCTGAGTTGTGTCCGAAATGAAAGTTTTGGCAGCTGCACGTCGCACGAGTTGTGATGGAGTTACAGCTTGTTGCTTGGAATCGCTGCTTAAGAAAAAAATAAGAAACGTGTTTCGATTCGTGACTGGATGAAGAAAAGACGTCAGCTCGGTTGCTCAGCATCACTGCTGAAATAATTTATAACGGAAGATCCAAGAAGTTCTTTTAATTATCTTAGAATGTAACCTGAACTGTTCACGTTTATTCTAAATAGAGTTAATTATTCAATAAGGAATAAAGGTACTTTAATGCATGAAGTACTGTCGCCAGAACTGAAATTACATATCATATTGCGTGCATGACAATCGAGAACACTCGGCGTGCTGTAAGATAGGGTTCTAGTTGGTGATGACGCTATTTCATTAACACCAATAATTATTAACATTAACAGTAATAATTATTAACATTAACAACAATAATTATTCGAAGCAGGCCGCATTAAGGAGATAGATCACTACAGTGGCAATATTTCGAAATTCTAACATATGTGAATGGAGAGCCCTGCAGCGACGTTTTAAATAGATGAATACTGAATAAAGAATGCAGCTTCTTGAATTTGTATAGCCTTCCCTCCTGTCAACAATATTCCTTAACAAAGATCTGCCCAATTCAAACGATGGGATTTTAGTCTTGTAGACGAGAGCATTGTCACAGCTAGAATTACACTTGCTTGTATTTTTCTTAATTCAGATGTATATGTGCTCCTAACTCAATACATTTTGCCCTGCAGCTAAGACACTGCCAAACCATCTATGTTATGATTGTATATGACGGTCTCAGCGGCAGCAATATGTTGCTTATTCTGGTAATCTGAAATCCCACAAACACCAGTCAAAGCATAGATATCCAAAAAGGGAACATTATTCTCAGTTCCCCACTTCATATTTCAGTTTGTCTACACTCTACGAACACACATAACCTCAAAACTCGTGCAACTAGTGTCGCCAAAGTTGGGACACGTCAAAAGTGGGCGCATGCGCAGCGGCCGGTAGCGCAGTTGCCTGCAACCTAGTGTCATCCTGTGAACCAGGCTTTATACGAATCTACATCTACATCCATACTCCGCAAGCCACCTGACGGTGTGTGGCGATGGTACGGACATCGATAGACGTGAGGTACATGCACAGACAAAAGAATGAGAACAATTTCAGAAAGATTGGATGACTTATTTAAGAGAAATAGCTTCACAAATTGAGCAATTAATAACTAGTTGGTTCACATCTAGCCCGAGATGTTTGGAAGGCCCTGCCCGTAACACTCCAAACGTTTCAAATTGCAAGCCAAGGTAGGGTTCCGTAAGCACAATTGCAAGGAGTAGAAACTCTCGTCGTGTGCGGGCGTGCAATATCTTACTGAAATGTAGCCCCAGGATGGCTTGCCAAGAAGAATAACAAAACCGGACGTAGAATATCGTCAACGTACCGCTGTGCTTTGATGCCGCGGAAGACAACCAGAGGGGTCCTGCTATGCAAAGAAATGGCGGCCTCGATCATCACTCCCGGTTGTCGAGCCGTATGACGGGCGGCAGCCGCGTTCGTATCCCACCGCTGTCCGAAGAGTCAACAGATACGTCTCTGGCCTAGAATCTCATTGGGTGGATTAGAACTGGACAAGCAAAGATGTGTCTGGTCACCCCGGGCTGCGGTGGTATCAAATGGTTCTAACCACTATGGGACTTAAACATCTGAGGTCATCAGTCCCCTAGACTTAGAACTACTTAAACCTAACTCACCTAAAGACATCACACACATCCATGCCCGAGGCAAGATTCGAACCTGCGACTGTAGCAGTCGCGCGGTTCCGGACTGAAGCACCTAGAACCGCTCGGCCACAGCGGCCGGCTGCGGTGGAATACCAACCTGGCTGTAGTCGCCATACGGCCCGACAGACGGGAGTGATGGTGTGGGATGCCATTTCTTTACATGGCAGGACCTGTTTGGTTGTCACCAGCTAAGTAAACTTACAGCTAAGTGGTAAATCGATGATATTCAACGCCCCGTTTTCTTGCCCTTCATGGCAAGCCAACCTGGGCTTACACTTCAGCAAGGTAATGCCTTTCTGAGCTCGGCGAGAGTTTCTACTGCTTGTCTTCGTGCTTGCCAAACCCTACCTTGGCCAGCAAGGTCGCCGTATTTCTTTCTAATTAAGAACGTTTGGAGCATTACGTGCAAGGCTCTCCAGCCAGCTCTGCAGTCTGACGATCTAACCCGTCAACTGGAAAGAATTTGGCAAGAAATCTCTCAGGAGAACATCCAACAACTCTCTCAACCAATGCCAAGCCGAATAATTGCTTGCATAAGGGCTACAGGTTGACCAACGCGTTATTGGCTTGCCCAATTTTTGAAGCTCTTGCTCGTGAATAAATCACCAAATTTTTTTGAAATTGTAATCATTTGTTTGTTGTACACGTATCACACATCACATCTATCGATTTCCGTCCACTATGGATAATACCTTCATTCAGCGATTTTTTTCGAGTGTAAATAATGTGTGCTGGAGCGATCATGGTGACGTTGTCGCTAAACCACCAAGGTCATCTGTCGGATCTCCCCTGTATTATTCTTCGTAAGACTGTTTGAGGACTGTGGTTTGAAATTACAACGCGTAAACGTGTGAAGAACTACACACTAGCTTTTTCAATGTCTGATGCATGATACAGAAGAATGATAGGACCAGATTCGATTATATAAGGTGATATGAGAAGACGGAGTCAAAATATAATCTACACTCCTGGAAATTGAAATAAGAACACCGTGAATTCATTGTCCCAGGAAGGGGAAACTTTATTGACACATTCCTGGGGTCAGATACATCACATGATCACACTAACAGAACCACAGGCACATAGACACAGGCAACAGAGCATGCACAATGTCGGCACTAGTACAGTGTATATCCACCTTTCGCAGCAATGCAGGCTGCCATTCTCCCATGCAGACGATCGTAGAGATGCTGCAACGGCTTGCCATGCCATTTCCACCTGGCGCCTCAGTTGGACCAGCGTTCGTGCTGGACGTGCAGACCGCGTGAGACGACGCTTCATCCAGTCCCAAACATGCTCAATGGGGGACAGATCCGGAGATCTTGCTGGCCAGGGTAGTTGACTTACACCTTCTAGAGCACGTTGGGTGGCACGGGATACATGCGGACGTGCATTGTCCTGTTGGAACAGCAAGTTCCCTTGCCGGTCTAGGAATGGTAGAACGATGGGTTCGATGACGGTTTGGATGTACCGTGCACTATTCAGTGTCCCCTCGACGATCACCAGTGGTGTACGGCCAGTGTAGGAGATCGCTCCCCACACCATGATGCCGGGTGTTGGCCCTGTGTGCCTCGGTCGTATGCAGTCCTGATTGTGGCGCTCACCTGCACGGCGCCAAACACGCATACGACCATCATTGGCACCAAGGCAGAAGCGACTCTCATCGCTGAAGACGACACGTCTCCATTCGTCCCTCCATTCACGCCTGTCGCGACACCACTGGAGGCGGGCTGCACGATGTTGGGGCGTGAGCGGAAGACGGCCTAACGGTGTGCGGGACCATAGCCCAGCTTCATGGAGACGGTTGCGAATGGTCCTCGCCGATACCCCAGGAGCAACAGTGTCCCTAATTTGCTGGGAAGTGGCGGTGCGGTCCCCTACGGCACTGCGTAGGATCCTACGGTCTTGGCGTGCATCCGTGCGTCGCTGCGGTCCGGTCCCAGGTCGACGGGCACGTGCACCTTCCGCCGACCACTGGCGACAACATCGATGTACTGTGGAGACCTCACGCCCCACGTGTTGAGCAATTCGGCGGTACGTCCACCCGGCCTCCCGCATGCCCACTATACGCCCTCGCTCAAAGTCCGTCAACTGCACATACGGTTCACGTCCACGCTGTCGCGGCATGCTACCAGTGTTAAAGACTGCGATGGAGCTCCGTATGCCACGGCAAACTGGCTGACACTGACGGCGGCGGTGCACAAATGCTGCGCAGCTAGCGCCATTCGACGGCCAACACCGCGGTTCCTCGTGTGTCCGCTGTGCCGTGCGTGTGATCATTGCTTGTACAGCCCTCTCGCAGTGTCCGGAGCAAGTATGGTGGGTCTGACACACCGGTGTCAATGTGTTCTTTTTTCCAATTCCAGGAGTGTATATTTTGTTTCCCTCACAAGTCCCGATGTGTTTCCATAATGAGATTTTCACTCTGCAGCGGAGTGTGCGCTGATATGAAACTATGGTAGAGCAGTTGCCTGCCAAAGGCAAAGCACCCGAGTTCGAGTCTAGGTCCGGCACACAGTTTTAATCTGCCACGAAGTTTCATACCCGATGTGTTTGTTTACACGTACAAACTGCGCACCAAGACACTAATAGCAGGTGCTGTTTAAACTGCTACATTTAACCTTTCAGTGTTCAATTTATTAATTTTAAAAGTGCTTTTTGATATGAAAATTAAGTAGCTTTGCTGTAGTCTAATACTAGTAAAATAGCTATAATACATAATGGAAAGCATTAGGGGCTTTTTGAATTCATTTAATTTCATTGCTGCTTGTCCGTGTATCACGGTAGTATAACTTCGTTGCGCGTTTGTCATTACTTTCGCCTCGTAGCTAGTTTTAGTTAACAGTTAAACCTAACGAACGAGCCATTCCTTACATCCATGCAAAATTTCAGAGTGTTTTAAGAAAACCCAACTGCATTTTACGTCGCTAGTGCCTGTCAATGTACTTTTTTTTTACAAAAGTACCGATGGTCTCAACAAATAACATTTGAGCAGTGATAGTTGACGAGTCCAGTAGGTGACCACGAGTTAAAAAAGTGAAATGCCACAAACTGAACACACGCAACTATAAACTACGTATGTAGTCGTATTTTGTGAACGAATAGAAGACAAACGTTCCACATGTTACAGGAGATCAGTGTCAACAGTAATGGGCATGGAATTGTACATAATCTATGGCTCCTAGAAGTATTTATGTTTCTCTGGATATCACCTGAAGATTATCATAATGCTGGTTCATTAAATTGTAAATATTTAGAATGCCCCTCTGAGGAGTGCATCTATTAATCTGTGGTTGGGATTCGTACATAAATCACTCCCGTAAAACATACTATCAGTATATCCACAGTACTTTAAGGCAGCTGATTACAACGTCATGTAACTACCTTCGTAGCAAGTAAATTACTGTTAAGTGACCGGAAGCTTATTTATTATGAAATATGATGCAACTTGCTGCACCTAGTTAGACTGTTCATTTTAGTTGTTCAGGAAAGAGGGCAATAAATCGCAACAAGTCACTTTTTTTCCACACATCGCAATCTTTAGAAGCCTATAGCACCCTAATGCCAGTGCAGGTCATGAACTGCCTTCTACATTTCATTTGCTTCAGCCTCTTCCACTATTCCGAATCAGTCTACATAACATAAATTTACCTACAATTAATGTCACAGATATGGATGAACGAAAAATATCGTCCATTTTTTAAAATAAATATCTACAGATGTATTTTACGTGTTGGGGGCGAATGTACTATTTGAGATACTGACCCCTGCGTCGAGGAAAGAATAAAGGAGAGCAGTGTGTTCGCCGGTGGGGATAATATGCTGAAATTCGGAATATCATAAGCTGGATGCGATTCTGTCCTCAAACTACGGAAATATAATAGGGTCCTACTTACTTATAGACGAATTTAATTTTCTATATTTCTTTCTATCTCCTATCACTGTCCCTGTCACAGAATGCGTACTATTCTAGGGTGGCTCTTATTTCTCAAGTTCGATTTTGTACTTGTGCTACGTGCCATTTTGGTATCACTGCACTAAAAAATAATTTGTTTGTGATTTGGAATCAACAAGAAGAGGAAAAATGGTGCTCCTTGACTTCTACTTGCAAAAACTTACACCAACAACATTTTCATTTTTATCTATAAATTGTTCAGAAGTTGGTAATTCACAAATAACTTTATTATTTTCAATTCAATTATCAATACTGTTGTGATTAACACTTTAACAAAGTCTATAAAGCCACTATTCACAATCTTTGTTATGTTTATCTATTACGGATATTTTAGGACCTGTTACTGTTAATTAAATGTAAATACATTAAACTGCAACCACTGACTTTTCTGAATATTTATTTATTATTCCGTGAACCGTTTTTAGGACATTTTTAGGGTCATTTTCAGATGGTTTTCTGGAAGCTACATCACTGTCCAACTGTCTGCTTCGATTTTGATGGTCAGTTGGCACATCACTTCACACACTGTTGCACAATCTGTATACATTTACACTGTGATATCGAAACTTTGCCAGCATCCACCACGTGCTCTACAACTGTTGATAGTTACAGACACATGGATACTAAAAGAACAAAGCCGCCATACTGTCGCAAGCCAGCACTCAGCATTATGCCATAAATAGTGATGTAACTTCCACAAAACCATCCGAAGATGAATCTGAAAAGGTTCGAAAACCGGTTCATGGAATAATAAATAACTATTCAAAATAATGAGTGGTTAAGGTTTTATGTATTTACATGTTTGTGTTGGCAAATACACCGAGAAAATGCGCCGATGAAATTTTCATTTCTATCCCACTACGAAGAATCTCATGCAATTTCGGCGATTTATTCGATTCCTACTTGAAGCCTTTCAGCATATTCGTCCGAAGGTTCTGCTCATGATTCAATCAATTCACCACTTTCAATTTTGATTCAGGAGACTAATTAAAATCAAAGATGGTCAGGGAGGTAGGAAGCATAAATGATGTTCCAGTTTTGTAAATCAGTACATGTAATCACTATCGACAACCTGATACTTGTAAAACTTTTGAAAGAATACTAAAAATTAGATAGAGAGTTTTGGTTTCAAAAGGAGCGTAGAGACTTTAGAACGGGTTTCGAGATACGCAGTGACACAGAAAATTTAAACACAATGAAATACATTTTTTCTTGTCCTCAAGCAATAAATAGTTTTCGTCCTTCACCTTGCGTGCTGGATAGCCCCTGAAGAAAGGTAAGATACGCCATGAGATGGTTTCCCAACAGCAGAGATCACATTTGTTTCTAAAACTTCACATTTCAGCAAAAGTTTCATAGACAGTTCTGCCTGTTCTTTTCTGTAGTACGTTATGCAGCCAAAATGCGTGTAAAATTACCACCATATGTAGTGGAATTTTTGTTTATTTTCAAACATGTTTACATGTAAAATTTATATTATAAGTAGATAAATACCTCGTTTACTTACCTGTTTAATTAAATTTCACTGAAATTTCGCCTGTCTGTTGACTCAAAAGCTCGATTCCATCCATAAACTTAGGTCTTCTTTCAATCGTTGCTAGATACAAAACTGTCTCTCTTCATAAACAATAGTGAAATTCGAAGGAACAGCATTTGCTATGTCCTCGAGATCTTCGTATGAACGTCCGACGATCTCCTAGCATAGGCTTTTAGTGCTTTCATTATTGGTATTAAACTTCTAATTCTGGTACGCAGGTTGTCGACTACTGCCGTTGAATTTGTACTATTCATAATAAATCACTTCCCATACAGCTAGTGTGACATTTTAATCTAAAGTAAATTTACGCGATCGCAAACTGTAAAAGAAAAAAATTTGCGTTTGCATGACAGATGACATTTTTCTTCCAGTTATTACGTATGAGCAAACGAACTGAAGACACGATACGCTCTACGATTGCTGTCGTCCTTCGAGAGTGAATGACTACGAAAGTGGTTTGGATTGGTCTGTAAAAAGGACGTTCTGCCCTCCCTCTGTTTGTCTTGGAGTCACTGGTCCATTATGTCATCCGACCAACGTAATGTATAAGGTAAAATCGCATTCGGTTAAACAGATGTGAATTTATCACGCGTAACTAACATGTGGCTTATTTGATGGATAGTTTCCTTATTTTTCTGGATTTTTCCGATTTTGAAAGCCTTGGTGCACCCTTTCTCCTTATTCTGCTGAACCCAAATTTCTTGAAGAACATCTTTACACGGAACGGAGTCAAACTGGAGGCAGGCAAAAAAAAAACTGATTAAAAATTAAAAAGTGTCTTATAGGAGCAGCCTAGTCCTACGCTTACATCTTCATTAGTCTGATGGAAGAAGAAGAGCCGTGTTTAAAACACTGGACTAATTTTTTGGAAGACTGGGGCTCCAATCCCCGTCCGGTCAACTCCATTTGTGTTTTCCTTGGTTTTTGTTAACCTAAAAGAAGCCATTGTTTTTCTGCAAAGTATTGGACAATTACATAATTTTTAACATTTTTATGCAGCAACAGCAACTGATATTGTTTATATAAGAATATACAGCCTACAGTTGCAGGTTAACATTATCGTTTACCTAGGTTTCAACGTTAGTTAAAGTGAACTTGCTACAGCTTGTTTAATAGAAGTGACAAAACCTTATGGTTATACATCAAGATTTATAAAGCTGACTTAGGACATGGCTTGTTTTAGCCAAACATTTAAATAATATTTTATGTTCTGAAGAAGACGTTATTACTAACGTTGAAACCTAGGTAAACGACAAAGTTAACCTGCAACTGTAGGCTGTATATTCTTATATATGGACAATTTCCTTCACCACATTCTTAATTCAAGATTGTGTTAGAGTCTCTAACACCTTCGTCGGCAAATGTCCATTAAATCCTAATCTTCTGTCTTCAGTACCATATGGTAATTCCATACTTTATTTCCCTAAATTACAATACACATTATTGTCATACGGCAGTTTATTGTGTATCAGTTTGTGGAAATTGCACCAAGACGTAAAGCATCTTCTACATAGATGCCCTTGTGCTAATGAGCTTAATAAGAATAATTTTAGCTTCTGCATTATTGTAAAATAGTTTTAATAACTATTTTAGAATGATTTTAAAAAAACGGTGTATAGGAATCTTTTACCTACACGTAACAGGAATCATTCTGTAATTAAAGTGCATAAATAATTTTATGTAAGAAGCACATTATACACTAGTGACATGTTTCAGTGCCATCCGTCAGTTTTGCGGCCAGTACCGGCCACCCCTGCCAGTCTGGCGGTGCCCTGGCTGCAGTCAAGTGCACAGTAGCGGGCGGTATGGGACACAAGTATTATACGGCATATCGTGGTTTTAACCTTGACGTGCCGATGCATCGTTCATCTCTTCTCTCACATACTTGGCAATGTTTTACAAAGAGTACTTGTACAGCTGATGTATGGGACATGCAATAACCATTAATCGAGGTATGTTGTAGAGTCATTTTGCGACTAAAATGCTCCTGCTATTGTTTACCTAATTTTATCTCTATATTTTCACACCGTATGAATGTATTCACAGATCCGAACCAGTTTTACTCAACCGGTAATTGACTATAAAGGTTGTTTACAAACGGTCTTTGCTAAGAATTTCACCTTCTCTCAACTAATTCCTTCTCGTACCCCTTCATTTCTCACTTCACCTGTCACTTACTTACTACCATTTTTCTGCTGCGCCTAATTCAAAACACTTCAAATTTTCTTCTTTAAAATTTTCCTACGCTTCACGTTTTATTTCTACACATTTATGTGTATAGAGAGTACAGTTTATGAAACATATTTCTCACTTTTGTACCAATATGTGATGCCACTGCATCTCTGTTGTTGAATAACGTTTTATTTTCCCTATTATGCAAATATGGTTGTGATGTCTCTCTTTGTTTCGGCTATATTACGTAATCTTATTTCTAAATATAAAATAATATCGCTTTTGTACTGAATATTCTCAAGTTTTAATGTTTAGGAAGTATGTTCTCTTTTCTGCTTCTTTACCCCATTTTCGCCTTAGCTTCGTTTATCCCTCACAATAATTTTGTTTTAAGTAAATTAGCAATTCAACATTTTCTTTATAATCGCAGAATGGACTGTATCGTTTATGATCGTTAGCGGTGTATATGCATCCGCCGATGCTTCCATTTCCATTCTTACATTTACTTTCGACTTTTTATTTGTCTTCGACATAGAGTTTCATAGCAAAGTGTCTATACCTTTTTTAACAGCGAATAACATTTCTTTTAATTTCATCAAGCTAACTTAATACCATATTCTCTGAGACGACTTCATTCAGCTTTAAATATCCTTACTCTGTAACTCGGAGTCTTCTGACCTTGGCGTTCGCAAAACAGGGCAAACAGTGTTTGTGTGCACTTGCTTATCAGGTTCGTGGAAATCCCGTGATATTAGGGAGCCATTGTTGTGGCAGAATCGTTCGTCAGAATGAAAGTTTACTCTCTGCAGTACTGCCTCGCGTACGGCGAAATTAGAGCTACAAACAACTTCTTCGTACGGAAAACATGGAGGTCGAACATTTTCCTCCAAAATATTACATCTGTCTCAACCTTGTACCTCTTTCTCCACAAATATCGGTGTTCTATTAGCAGGAACGATTATACCTTAAAATTCTCGGATAATTCATACGATTTTGGAAAGACAAACTGTATAACAATAAAAAATTTGCATAACATTTACGGAATCAGAGATTAACTTATGCCCTTCAGACTTGGCTACTAATTTTTAATAATTATTATCCATTCGATGGTGAACTATACATCTATTTAGTATATCAAACTTAAACAGTGCCTTGCTGATGCCGTACACAGTAATCACCTGAGATTAAAAGTAACTGGACGATCAAGAACATCAACAAAAAATTTGTGCTTTGCAATCTAAAACATAGTTTCAAGAACTCGCTTTAAAAGATGACTCTATGTATATATTACCATCCCCTACTTCTTGCTTATATAGGGAAAGAGGATAAGATCAGAGTAATTACAACAAACATAGATAAATTTAAACAATCATTCTTCCTGCGCATGAAACGGAAAGAAACCCTAATATATGGTACAATGGGCCTTACCCTCCACCATGCACTTAGCAGTGGTTTGCAGATTATAGATACAGATGCCGACGTAAAACGGAGCAAAGTGGCACATATGAGAAATTTCCCAATTAACATGAAGACATTAAATTCACTATAGGAAATCAACAGAATATAAAAAGACTTTCTTACATTTCTGTACGCTAACATTTAAAACGTGCTTTGAGCACACAACCATTGTACTACACATCGCTGAATGGTCCATGCATTATAGCTCTCATGTTAATGCTACGTACAGCACTTATAGAAAACCTATTGAGAAGAAAGGAACAGTAGCATGGACAGAATTATTGTAGGTATTGACACAAAAAATAAAGACAATATTGCAGCTGTTAATAAAATTTCACAATAAGTAATGTACAAATTTGTGTGCCACAGATTAAGACTACCATGAAAACACTTATGTATTCATACAGCGTTACTCCACACACAAATAAAATGATAAGCTATTTTTAAAAGTATAAATAAATTTAGATTCAACACACTAAAAATTGCAAGACACTTTTACGCTACTGACAACTCAAGCAAATATTAGATGAAGCATATGCAGCGTCGTAGAAAATAACATAGAAAGTAGACTGCTAACAATCAGTCACTTTTAAATGATACGTTGTCTGCTTCTAGCTGAATCTCTATTTACGTCAACGAAATAATCCGCAGTTTCTTTGAAACAGGACTATCAGTTACGTTTCATAAGATTCGTCGCTTGGCATCTTCGAGCATGTTAATAATGCATGAGTCACGTTGTATCTCACTCTTTTATTCTTATGAGGGGCCTCTGGAAGAAGAATAATCAGGAAAGTATGTTTATTTGTTATCCAATGCTGCTTGTTTGATCCACCTTCCATCCTGAAAACTTTCACGAGTGATTGTATCGATGAATCAGCGTATTTTTAAAGCCCCGCAGGGACCCTGAATAACAAGCTTAAAGACTTATAGTAATTGTGGAACTGGCGGTAAACACAGGGTGTCAGCGAAATTCCACTCCTTTTCAATGTCAGTGTCTAGCAGATGGCAGTGAGTAATGGCACTATTTGCCCCAACCACTTGGCAAGGATAGATCCGAGGAAATTTGAGAACGGGTGGGCAAGGTGCTTTTGGTCGGCGTCTCGAAGTGTGGAACGGTCGGTATTGAAGCGTTTTGTGTAAGTCTGCAGGCTTTCCTGAACACTGCCACTGTAATTACAATCTTCTGAGTTGTTAGGCAGCGTCATATTTCTTCAGGCGATGGATGTTACTGGGATCTTCTTCAGCATTTTGTGGTGTCCACTGTAAATTGAGCACTATCAGAGACTAGTGACGTGTTCTCGTATAAAGGGGAGATTTCACTGCTTTCACTAGATATGTGGGATTATTGACTAAATTTCTTGTGGCTACCTTTCGTGGACTATCATCATTAGAAAGTTAGAGAAGTATTCCCATGCTAGTGCCGAGGAAAGAGGTTGTTGACTATATATCTGGTGGTTACCATTTATGGGCCAACGTTATAGGTTAGATAGGGATTTTCCCGCACTTACGTCGGAGAAGAGATATTGGAAACGATATCTTTCTTGAGCTTAGTGATATGGTTTGGAGTCAGGCATTGAGTTGATATTTCATCATAAACCAGCTTTTTATCGGTGTTCGTTTAGAGCTAAGATTAAATAGTTGTTTTCAATCATATTTTCGGTTGTATTAAATCAGTTTTCCCATGTAGTATGTGTTTTAGTGAGGTAGTCTTTGCCCACAAGAAGAAATTTTGAAATTTGTGGTAAGTTATATAGGACCAAACTGCTGAGGTCATCGGTCCCTAAGCTTACACACTACTTAATCTAACTTAAATCAACTTACGCTAAGGACAACACACACACACCCATGCCCGAGGGAGGACTCGAACTTCCGTCGGGGGGAATCACGCGAACCGTGACAAGACCCCTAGACCGCGCGGCTACCCCGCGCGGCTGTCCACAAGAAGACACACCCACATATGCTTATAGATGAATATGCTTAGTGTTTTCGTACAAAGCTATATTCCTAAATTAAATACGTATTTAAATGAAAAGCGCTAGTTTGCTTTTCTTCTACAGTATTTATTCATGAAACTTTTCAAGTCCTTCCTCTCGGTATTCTTGTCATTTTAGTGTGTTCATTGGTGCTTTGACCTTGCTCCTTTGTCGGTAGCCACGTAGCACTTAGTCAGTTGAAGCTCGCCCTGAAAGAAAATTCCATCGCCTTCAGTGGCAGCATTTAGTTACGTCGCGCCAGTCTTTGTGCGAATATTTTATCCGAGTTAAGAGATTTCCACTCAATGGCGAATATTGCCGCAGTAAGCAAAATCTGCCACGTGTCTATCTTTCATCGAGAGAGTAGTACTTTGCTTCATATTGTCGTACGTAAAATAACGGGCCGAACTAGTACCAACATGAATGATGAATTTCTCATTTTGTATTTATAGAATTTATGTTGTTTCTCATCAGTTAGGTATCTGAACAGTAAAACGCTTGTGCTTTTATTCCGATAGGTTTGCTTATAATAGTTGAACACCTGTAGAGTCCCAGTAGAACTCCTGACTAAGTGAACTATTTCCGTTGTCTTTGTCAAGTACCACTATCCTTATCTACCACGCACATGAAAGAACTACATCCGCAGTAGGACCCCACATGCTTATGGATTTGCTAATTATTTTAAAGGAGCACGTGGTTAAAGCTATATTACTATTCTTATTATCTGTGTTTCATATAACGAAATTGTTCTTATTTGGCTTCTTTGTCAAGATTGACGGCAATCGTGTGCCTTAGAAACTAATAAATGACCATCTTTTGTGACTACTGAGTCATCATCTTTTCTTATTACCTCGTATTAATTCAAACTTCACCCCTTCCCATAATTCCAAAGACGTAACGAGTACTTCGAATAGGAAATGAAATCAACAACTGCAGTGCGTATTGGGTCACCCCCATCTCATACGTTGAGCTCTTGTGCTAATGAAAGTTATTCGTTGCACATAGAATTGATGTTAGTGACAATAATGGCCAATTTAATTGAAACAGATTCAGATCCTCTATAAATCCACACACCTCACAAAAGCTCACTGGCATATAGATAATGTGATGTGAATCTACGTTAGTTAAAATATCTCCGTTTCTTTGATATTACTCCCTAAGCCCCCTTTTTATAATCACGAATTTATTGACAACCCCGTTTCATGTCTGCTGAAACAAACGTGAACGTTCCAGACTTCCTGAACAAAAGGAAAATCGTGGATACTTTAGAAGAAACGAAAACATAATAATTGGTATTAACAGTTCTCAAAAAATTTGCCGTCAATACTACATAAAAATGAAGTGTTGATGATAAGACGTAAGTACTTGGTGATAAATACGAACTCAAAACTTACAATGGGCTATAAAGATTCTTAAATGAAAATGTTCTGATAGACAACACATTCTGTTCATTTACTTCCTAGTGCAGATATTTACATCACAATTCATGCTCATTGTAAAAGGCTTTTGATTTGTGTCTATAAAATTCATATATATACAGACGGCACAACGGTCCTGTCACATTCTATGCGAAACAAATTCGGAACACATTATATGTTGACATTATAACAGCAGTGCAACATCCCTATGAAAATAAATTTTATAATACAGCTATCATATAGCCATACGACAGTAATACGAGTGGTCAGCCAATAATTTTGCAACAGACGCAGCCAAACTCATGGATTGTTTCGTTCTGTCATTAAAGTGAAAAGAGATTGACGAATAGTTCATACAGAGGTGCAGGCACTGACCCCAGAGCTGTGTATGTTTTATTAGACTTCACCGGTTGCGTCTGATTTGGGCATTCGAGGAAACCCGAAGTCACGTTTACAGAGAGTATACTTTAACATTAATTCACCAAGATACCGCACAAGCATGCTCGGCAAAACTGTGTAAGCCTGATTTTCTTTTTCTTAATGCTGCTACTTTTTTCAGGAGGTTAATGCTACATGAAATCGAATAGTAAGCTGTTCATATGAATGAATCGCCTGTCTCCATGTGTATATCTGGACAGGATTACAATGTTACCGGTAAACCATAAAGTTTTTTCTTCTGTAGCCCCAATGCAACTCTTAACAGAAGACATAGCTATGAACAGGAAGGTGCTATCGTTACTGACATAGAGGAGAACACATCTGGTGGAGAACTTTATGAGGATGTCTAAATAAGTTTTCCTAACACTGCAAGAAAAGTGGATCGTTTGTATAGATACAGTATCAGAAAACATACGGTCAGTGAACCACACTGAGAAAAGACAAACGTTATGTTGTCATAGTGAACACGCATGCGAAATGGAAAAGAGGGTGTGAAACCACGTATGAGGAGTGGAATAAGTGACTATTTAGGGAACTATCTGGGAATAGACAAATGCACCTAAGAGCACCTTGATGCTTACAACGAGCACATAATATTCGGATGGTTAGCACAGCGCCGGCCGCGGTGGTCTAGCGGTTCTAGGCGCGCAGTCCGGAACCGCGCGACCGCTACGGTCGCAGGTTCGAATCCTGCCTCGGGCATGGATATGTGTGATGTCCTTAGGTTAGTTAGGTTTAAGTAGTTCTGAGTTCTAGGGGACTGATGACTACAGATGTTAAGTCCCATAGTGCTCCGAACCATTTTTTGGTTAGCACAGCGAATAGCGAAGTAGAAAGAAGCGAGATGAAGTTATGGGAATATCAGGAAAGAGATCAACTGAAACGAATAAAGAAAACTGTGCAGATCAACATACGAGCAGGTGCATATACACACTAGAGTCCATACACACAGTAAATCAGTTAATTTTGAGTTGAAATCAGTGAATTTCTTGGTCTGCTGGTTATGCTTCTATAAGCGTGTTATAGACGTACAGGATGTTTCCACGGGATTTCTGAATTATTTGAGATAAATGAAAGTGTGGCTCCTTCAACAAGGGCTTTTGTGCAGGAGGTCATGTTGATCGAGGTTGCAAATGATAGAGAGGGCGTGCTGTTACGACTTACACTGCACTTCACATTACCGCTTAGCACTGTCAGCACACAAAACAAGCTACCGAAGCAACGCCAGAATGGATTCATCCAGATTTCTAGAAGTATAGGCCATTACATGTTTACACAATTTCCCTAAATTGAGGGTGCAGAGCTGACATCCACAAGATTTACAGATGTGTTCATATCAGACGAATTAGGTGGCTAACACTCTGCTTGGAAGTATACCAGATGTGATAATTTGTATTAGGAGATTGATACAGCTTTCCAAGGTAGGGCATTCCCCACAGTTCATCTATACATAACTGCCACACCCCACAGCCAACAGCACACACTTAACGTAGTGAGTAGCAGGAGTATCGTGGCAACATGTATTAGACGCCATTGCAGTGAACTGCATACACCCTCAAACCAATGTACCCTGATTCAGGCCTTATACCTCAGGCACCCGTCCCGCTACAAGTAGAACACATACATGCAGAGAATTTTATTGTTTTACCTCTGTAATTTACATAGAGTATTCTCAGAAACAGGCTGTTATCAGCAAGTAGGGCAGCAGCGTATGATATCTAAACTTAGCACTATGATGTCACATTGCCCATTTGATTGTTTGTTTGACTGACATCAATGTCAATATGGAATGCAACTTGATTTTTAAGTTTTGTGTGGAAATGAAGAAATGTTACATTGAAGTGCCCTTTCCAGTGGTTTGTATCCAGCCTAAAGCCTAAAGCAATCACAGTCCATAAGGTTCCATTTATAAGATCACTGCTTGCAGCTTGGTAGTAGTAGTATGAAAGCTTTATATCTGTAACGGTTCCAAATAGTTTTAGACACGGCAGAGTACCCCTTTTGATTGACGAAAGCCTTGTCTTTCTACATACTAGAAGAACAGCGGAAAATATGACAGATCTCTGAGTCATTTGTCAGCACCATAAACACATTTGAAAGCGCTGCAGAAGACGCCCAGTGTATTAATTGTGAGGTCCAGACGTCTCATGTTCCCTCAGGATTATAGATCATATCTTTATACCACACTTATATTATTTTTTTGTGGTAAGTCCTATGATTAAAACTTGTAGTCACACAGAGAAGGACGCAACTGGTCGGAGCACTTAATGAAGAAGGCTAATTCAGTTGTCCTAATATTGCATCAGAGGATTATTTGTACAGAAATCAGAAAACAGATGATCAGTGAAAAAATGCTGAGAAAACGACAAACATAACGTTTTCCATATTGTCACTACGGAAACACAAGTGAAATGGAAGAAGGATTGTGATACACATATGGGGAAAGTGTGCTCTAACTATTTAGAGGACTACCTGTGACTAGAACTAAGCACTAAAGCCCACCTTGATGATTACAACGAACACACAGTGTTCGGAAAGTGCATGGTTAGCAGAATCAAAAGCGAGGCAGAAGGAATCGAGATGCGGACACTAGGATGGAGATCAACCGTAACGAGGAAAGACAACTACCCAAAACAACAGAAGAGATCACGTACACGCTATGGTAGATAACGTACCGCAAATCAGATAATTTTTTTGCTGAAATCAGCAGATTTCCCGTGTTAAAATCAATGCGAATAAAAGATTTCAAGAGAGAAGAGCTCTAGTCGAAAAGGGATAGTTTCACTGGTCTGCGGGATACGCATCTATAAGTGTGGTGCCGCGCGGGGTAGCCCTCCCTCGGGCATTGGAGTGTGTGTTGTCTTCAGTGTAAGTTAGTTTAAGTTAGATTAAGTAGTGTGTAAGCTTAGGGACCGATGACCTCAGCAGTGTGGTCCCATAGGACTTACCACATAAAAAATAATATAAGTGTGGTATAAAGATATGATCTATAAATCCTGTGGTGACATGAGACGTCTGGACCTCACAATTAATACACTGGGCATCTTCTACAGCGCTTTCGAATGTGTTTATGGTGCTGAAAAATGACTCAGAGATCTGTCATATTTTCCGCTGTTCTTCTAGTATGTAGAAATACAAGGCTTTCGCCAATCAAAAGGGGTACTCTGCCGTGTCTAAAACTATTTGGAACCGTTACAGATATAAAGCTTTCATACTACTACTACCAAGTTGCAAGCTGTGATCTTACAAATGGAACCTTATGGACTGTGATTGCTTTAGGCTGGATACAAACCACTGGAAAGCGCACTTCAATGTAACATTTCTTCATTTCCACACAAAACTTAAAAATCAAGTTGAATTCCGTATTGACATTGCTGACAGTCAAATAAACAATCAAATGGTCAATGTGACATCATAGTGCTAAATTCAGATCCCATAAGCTGCTGCCCTGCTTGCTGATAACAGCCTGTTTCTGAGAATACTCTATGTAAATTACAGAGGTAAAACAATAAAATTCTCTTCATGTATGTGTTCTACTTGTAGCGGGACGGGTGTCTGAGGTATAAGGCCTGAATCAGGGTACATTGATTTGAAGGTGTATGTAGTACACTGCAATGGCGTCTAATACATGTTGCCACGATACTCCTGCTACTCACTACGTTAAGTGTGTGCTGTTGGCTGTGGGGTGTGGCAGTTATGTATAGATGAACTATGGGGAATGCACTACCTTGGAAAGCTGTATCAATCTCCTAATACAAATTTCTCTATCACATCTGGTATACTTCCAAGCAGAGTGTTAGCCACTTAATTCGTCTGATCTGAACACATCTATGGATGTCAGCTCTGCACCCTCAATTTAGGGAAACTGTGTAAACAGCCTATACCTCTAGAAATGTGGATGAATCCATTGTAGCGTTGCTTCGGTAGCTTGTTTTGTGTGCTGACAGTGCTAAGCGGTAATGTGAAGTGCAGTGTAAGTCGTAACAGTATTCCCTCTCTATCATTTGCAACCTCGAGCAACAAGACTTCCTGCACAAAAGCCCTTGTTGAAGGAACCACACTTTCATTTTTCTCAAGTAATTCAGAAATCCTGTGGAAACATCCTGTACGTCTATAACTCCTCCCAGTCTGTAGCCATGTCTTCTATTAACAGCTGCCTACTTGCCTAAGGGTACAGAAGAAATAACTTAGGGGTTTACCGATAACATGCAAATGCTTCTGAATATCAGTTGAATGGGATAGATAGCGTCTTGAAAAGAGGTTGTAAGATGAATATCAACAAACGTAAGACAAGGGTACCAGAATGGGGTTGGGAGATACTGAAGGAGTTACGTTAGAAAATGAGACAAAGTAGTAGATAGTGTTGCTTTTTTGAATGGAAAATAACTGGAAGAAGTAAAGAAAGTATAAAATTATGACTGGCGGAAGCAAGAAAATCGTTTCGGAAAAAAAAACAGAAATATGTTGAGGCAACTGTATGAAACTGACTGATAATGCACGTGAGTGCATGCGGGAAATCCTGTTCGTCATAGCGTTATCGTAAATGCAGAGTCCCCTTGCTGCTGATATTCTTAAGTAAGACCGCTAGTGAAAGTATTTTCTCTTGAAAGTTTCTGAGGAGATCCAAAATCAGATAACTGACGATATGTTTCGATTACAAATCTGACAGTGTCATTGCTGTTTGAGCTGTGTAACTGTAAGACAGTGTTTGATTTTGGTCACATTATTTAGCGTACCCCTGATTGGGGAAGGTTCACATTCAACTAAGTTAACTCTGAGGGCATCTACAGCATTAGAAGTCGCTCGTAATTAAATAGTTTTGCTGCCAGGAATATTCCTAGAAACGTGAGTGCACAGTGTAGAATACCGACTGAATCTCCATTAAACGATGTTCGTGTTTATTTTATGAATAAAATTCCGTCAGCTATCTGTACTTCTGTGTGTTATTTCCTGTATGTCTTTCGGAGGGACAGCTCCATACCAAGGTTACCAAGTTTCACTTGAGTTTGTTTGTCATGGCGTGATGAAGCAGTCGCACCTGGGGAAGTTTATATTCTTAAACATAAGACATATGAGCCGCAGTGAAACAGGAACTACAGCCGCAATAAAAAAAACTTCACTGTTATAAAATAATTATATATGAAAATTTGCTTTACCATTATCCCATGATGAAATTCCTCTATGTTTACCGAACGAAAATTTCACTCTACAGCGAAGTGTGCGCTGATATGAAACTTCCTGGCAGATTAAAACTGTGTGCTGGACCGAGACTCGAACTCGGTGTTCCTCAATGTTGTTTAAACTTCAGTATACACACATTATCACATTCAACTGATGTATGAAAACTTTGGTCAAATGGGTTGCTTAGTTCCAAAGATATTCTCTCTGAATGTGCCATATTAAATGCTTACCGTCAAAAGAGTATAATTTTCTTAAAACTAAGACTAATTACGCAAATCATAATGCAACGGACCACTGAATGTTTCCTATGTGAATACTTGTAGAGGAAAAGCAACATATTGACTTCAGAAAGAACAGAAGAAGATAAGAGAAGCATAACGTAGTACCTTACAATGGTTGGGATTTCTTAAGACAAACTTCCCGTAAAATGTGGAGAACTTCAGTGTACTCACTGTCCGTCTTGTCAAGAATCATGTAATGTGGTTGTATAATCCTGCTTCTGAAAATTTACAAATGGTCTAGGATTACCAGTCTGTGGCATTTGTATTGTAGTTTCATAAACCTTTTAAGTGGTTCTCATATTATCAGAATGTGTCTAGTTTTAAGCAAATGGGCAGATACTACTGATTTATTTTATTATTGAGGGCGAAAACCTGCAATATATCACTAAACATCTACGGTTCGTGCCATTTTGAGCAATAAAGAAAAGGTTATATTTCTGGTAGGCGGTTTTATACGCTGAGGATCGTGATAGTTTCATTGTTATCTAGTATATTTAGTATGTGAATTAGAACGTTATTTTTCATAAATGTGTATGCTGAATTGCTGGGAAATGTATTATTCTTCTATAATAGATTGCCAATAACTTACAGCTAATGATACAATGAAGGCTTTCACGACCGGATGGTACTGTTGTTGATAATTCTTCTGGGTTATATTGGACGAAAGGTTAGGAACAGAGGAATTCTATGGACCACGGCCATATAACCCGGAAGAATTGTCAATTACAGCTTATGGTACACATCTTTTTATTGTCATATGTGTGTCAGGTTATAAAAATCTGCCATCTTTTTTACAATTTATTGATGAAAGCGTATCCATCTTTTTGGCAATTTCTGTTTCTAAATATGCCAAAGATACCTGTCATTTAATGATTCTCGCTCACAGTGATGAAAGCAGAACCTTTTTGTAAATGAGGGTGGCATGATGTGTGCGTAGAAGTAGGACTGTTATTTCTGATATTACCGTTAGGATTGAGAAAGTTTAATCCATTTAAATAAATTTTCTCTGTAAATTATATGTTCCCATATTTTTAATTGTACAACTTGAGAGTATTATGGGCCTTATTAAAAATTTGACACTGTTATTATCAATAAAAAGTTGCCGTGTTTAATTTTTAGTAGTCTGTCTTTGATCTAACGTCAATGGTCTCGTGATTGTTTTGCACACTGTATCATCAATAAAACTGGCAGAGTTGAGTAATGGAAAATCTTTGATCATTTACTTGTTCACGTAAGAAGACACAATAATGATGTCATACTTAGGCAGGCACAAATAAGCGGAGAAGTACATTGTAAGAGTGAAATATTATTGTGAACTATATGAACTTGGTTGATAAGGGTTGACATTACATCCTCAGGGACAAACGGTCATTCACTGAAACGATTACGGGCAAGAGAGGTACGCATTAGCAGTTGTTTTGGCACATCCAAATTCAGGGTCAACAGATACGCCAGCAACGACCACGGCGATGAGGCACGTGCGGGGCCCAGCAGTCTCTGCGCCTCAAGCCAGCAGGGTCAACGCGAGGAGGGGGCCCGAGTCACGTTTAGCACGGGCAGCCGACGCATCGTGCACTGGGATCCAGCGGCCGCACGTGTTGCGTGAGCCGCGCACGTGACCAGTCACGCGACAAATCGCCAAGGCCAGCCTGCGTAGGCTGGGCCGTCCGTCAGGCAGCTGAACAGGCGCGGGGGCGTTAACATCCCGAGGGTGCTGCTCCAGTGCTGCACACCATCGCTGACACACCGCACAGGGTTATTGGCCTCAACATCGATTTTAGGCTCTTTTTTTGGACAGTAGTTCTCATTCATTGTCAGTTTCGTACCACATATGCACGGTATAACTTCAATACAATCCTTGCGAGTGTGTAATCGCGTCATCTACACGTACATAAATAAAATTGTAAATGTTCTTTTGTTCAAAAGCGTATATCCACGAAAGTTCTTTCCCGATTTCTTTGAAATTTTCTCACAACATCAGATTTAAAAACGAACGTGTTTCTTTACACGTACTGGAGGGCTAATGGTATTAAAAATGGTTCAAATGGCTCTGAGCTCTATGGGACTTAACATCTGCGGTCATCAGTCCCCTAGACTTAGAACTACTTAAACCTAACTAACCTAAGGACATCCATTCCCCAGGCAGGATTCGAACCTGCGACCGTAGCAGCAGCACGGTTCCGGACTGAAGTGCCTAGAACCACTCGGTCACAACGGCCGGCTATGTAGTATTAAAGGCATATGTTCTGAGCTAAAACCTCACGTTCGATTGTTCAGAATCTTAAATATCCGAAAGTTCTTCAACGATTCCCTTAAATTTCTGACACAATGTTGCATTCGAACATACACTTCTTTTTATATTACTGCCAGAATGCCATATGGTATATGAATATACACTGACGGTAAAACATTGCAACAACAAAATTTAATTGACGTAGAGTAATGAAATTTTGAATATACATTTGTCCAGTTAACATACTTACTTGATTAACACTGCAAAATCACAAATTAATGCAAATGTGCATTCATTGCGTTGTACAGTTTGTGGGATGGAGTTCCATGCCTCTTGCATGATTAATGCTGTTTCTTGAAGACGTTGGAGTCGTCGTTCGATTATGTCACATATGTGCTCTATTGGAGCCAGATCTGGTGGTAGCGCTGGCAAAGACATTATGTTAACATTCTGCGTAGCTTATTGGATTACAACAGCGATATATGGAGAACGTTATCCTGTTGGAAAATATCTAGAACGTTTTTCTTGAATCGCACCACAACAGGTCGAATCACCAAACTGACGTAAAATTTTGCTGTCAGCGTGCTTGGGATAACCACGAGAGTGCGCGAGCTGTCATACGAAGTCACACCCCATACCATAACTCCAGATGTATGTCCAGTGTGTCTAGCACGCAGACAGGCTGGTTGCACGCCCTCAACTGGCCTCCTTCTGACCAGCAGCAGCTACCTCTAGCACTGAGGCAGAAGCAGCTTTCGTCAGAGCACACAACAGACCTCCACGCTGCTCTCCAGTGGGCTCTCGCTTGACATCGCTGAAGTCGAAAATGGTAGTGGTTGTGGGTCAGTGGAATGTACGATACAGGGCGTCTGGATCGAAGCTGCCCTTGAAGTAAATCATTTGTAACATTTTTCTTGAATGAACAATCCGCAGTTTGACTGTGTGTCACTGTATTTATACACTACACCAAGAAGAAATGCAGATGATAAACGGGTATTCATTGGACAAATATATTATACTAGAACTGACATGTGATTACATTTTCACCCAATTTGGGTGCATAGATCTGAGAAATCAGTAACCAGAACAACCGCCTCTGGCTGTAATAACTGCCTTGATACGCCTGGGCCTTGAGTCAAACAGAGCTTGGATGCAGTGTACAGGTACAGCTGCCCATGCAGCTTCAACACGGTACCACGGTTCATCTAGAGTAGTGACTGGCGTATTGTGACAAGCCAGTTGCTCGGCCACCATTGACCAGACGTTTTCAGTTGGTGAGAATATGCTGGCCAGGGCAGCAGTCGAACATTTTCTGTATCCAGAAAGGCCCGCACAGGACCTGCAACATGCGGTAGTGCATTATCCTGCTGAAATGTAGGGTTTCACAGGGATCGAATGAAGGGTAGAGCCACGGGTCGTAACACATCTGAAATGTAATGTCCACCGTTCAAAGTGCCGTCAATGCGAACAAGAGGTGACCGAGACGTGTAACCAATGGCACCTCATATCTTCACGCCGCGTGACACGCCAGTATGGCGATGACGAATATACGCTTCCAATGTGCGTTCACCGCGATGACGCCAAACACGGATGCGACCATCATGATGCTGTAAACAGAACCTGGATTCATCCGAAAAACATACGTTTTGCCATTCGTACACCCAGGTTCGTCGTTGAGTACACCATCGCAGGCGCTCCTGTCTGTGATGCAGCGTCAAGGGTAACCACAGCCATGGTCTCAGAGCTGATAGTCCATGCTGATGCAAACGTCGTCGAACTGTTGGTGCAGATGGTTGTTGTCTTGCAAACGTCCCCATCTGTTGACTCAGGGATCGAGACGTGGCTGCACGATCCGTTACAGCCATCCGGATAAGGTGCCTGTCATCTCGACTGCTAGTGATACGAGGCCGTTGGGATTCAGCACGGCGTTCCGTATTACCCTCCTGAACCCACTGATTCCATATTCTGCTAACAGTGATTGGATCTCGACCAATGCGAGCAGCAATGTCGCGATACGATAAACTGCAATCGCGATAGGCTACAATCCGACCTTTATCAAAGTCGGAAACGTGATGGTACGCATTTCTCCTCCTTACACGAGGCATCACAACAACGTTTCACCAGGCAGCGCCGGTCAACCGCTGTTTGTGTATGAGAAATCGGTTGGGAACTTTCCTCATGTCAGCACGTTGTAGATGTCGCCACCGGCGCCAACCTTGTGAGAATGCTCTGAAAAGCTAATCATTTGCATATCACAGCATCTTCTTCCTGTCGGTTAAATTTCGCGTCTGTAGCACGTCATCTTCGTGCTGTAGAAATTTTAATGGACAGTAGTGTATTCTGTACTATCTAGAGTTCCGCTTTTATGCCATTATCAAGTATGGCAGTCCAAAGCAGATTGGATTGCAACTTTTTGTTAAAAATTCAAACGAATCGTTAAAGACGTTTCGGAAAGTTAAGATTAATTACTGTCTCTGTCAAAAAATATAGAAACACACACACTGAAACAGGTCTGTTGGGAGTTTGTTATTCGCATTTCTGGAATTTGTATGGTATTAGGGATGTCTCAGGCGCTAAGTGACACTTTTGAATCGCTTATCACCCGCGCGTAGTCTTTGGTCAGAGTAGTTGTGTCACTGAACGATTTATTTGTTTTGCCATCGTTGTTTGGCAGCGAAGAGCGCTCAAGTTCTATTCTTTAAGTTGAAGTGAGACAGACGCCGAGCAGAGGAATCGTGGCAATGTAGACGTAAAATTAAGTACATTTGTGTTTAGATATAATGATTTGTATTTGAATATTGTGAAACAGAAGAGGATTTCGTTAGTGATTTATAATGAAAAGAACATGAAGAGGAATGAAGGAAATATTTTTATTTATGGGCACTGCAGTGGCGTAGTTAGGGTTCATTTTTGAATGAGACACCCATTTCAGGGAACTTTAGAATTTTAATTAAAGACTGCGTAATTTTCACTGTAAGATATTTTTCATGTTTATTAATGACTTGTCCAACACTAGTGAGAGTAAGAATTTATTATGGTTCAAATGGCTCTGAGCACTGTGGGACTTAACATCTGTGGTCATCAGTCCCCTAGAACTTAGAACTACTTAAACCTAATTAACCTAAGGACATCACACACATCCATGCCCGAGACAGGATTCGAACCTGCGACCGTAGCAGTCGCGCGGTTCCGGACTGAGCGCCTAGAACCGCTAGACCACCGCGGCCGGCAAGAATTTATTATCAGTGTTGCCCTTTGTTAATGTTAATGAGTTTTGTAACACGAATTTCATACAAGTAATACTATACCACATAATTTAAAAATAGTTTGTTAAAGAAATGTTTCACCTTAGAGCATTATCCACATCATCGATCCAAGTCATTTTTATGTAAAGTGGTGTCTCACTCAATGATGTGTATAAAATAGTTTACTTGCTATCTGGAGCATTGCACTAAGCTCTCAGCTACTGTAGTTATAAATTTTCAACTGGCGCACAGAGAACAGCAAGCACCGTTTTCCCAAACAATTACATGAGGAGGTAAGATATTTTCATTTCAGGTTCAGTTTCCTATTAAAATTATCAACGCACAAGGACCATTTCATGAACAGCATTATTAGGCAGATCACATACATAGCGAAACGTTGTTAGCAAACAGGATCATTCAATTAAAAATGAATTTATGGCTTAACAGTTTATGATTAGAATACTTATACAGAATCTGAAGTTGCAGCAACAATAAATAAAGATCACGGACAAAGAGAGGGAGAATAGGAGATGGACAGGGGATGGGAAGTAGTAGATGACAGAGGTGGCATGGGGAGATGGAGGCAGATGGGGGAGGAGAAGATGGACATAGAAAGGGAGGAGAAGGTAATGGACAGAGAAAGGGGGAGAGGGAGGGGGCAGGCGGAGATAGAGGGAAAAGAAGGTGGACAGAGAGAGGAGGAGCAGGTGACAGACAGGGAAAGGGAGAAGAAGGAGGAAATGGACAAAGTGAGGGGCAGTAAAAGATGCACAGGCGAAGCGGGAGAACGAGATTGTACGCATATTGGAAACGTGTGCTTCCTCTTTCCTTTCCATGTCATCAGTCTGACAAGTATTCCTGGTATTCGACGCCCCACATATTGTCTTCCACGCAACCACAGCATTAGCTTCTAAAGGGAACAGGTGACGAGGCTGGAGGTATCGAGTGATGAGCACAGCATGAGGATACAGAGCGTAATTGAACTGCATAGTCAACGAGCAACTCACAACTGTGCTATATTGCTAGAGATGTTGATACAAAGCAAATCAGTGCCAACGATAAACAAAGAAAACATTGCATTATATCTACAACAACACTAACCGAAGTTGATATTTCGTTAGAAAGGAACCCAAGGAATATTGCAGAGTGAGTAAAGAAGTGGCAGATGAAGCATTAACGTTCCTGAAAACTGAGTCAGTAGGTTGTGTTGAGTCCTATACGCTCGACTGTGGATACAATGTGCATGAGGAGTACAGTGATAACGATACGAGCTTAACAAGTAGAAGTGATATTGAAACATGTGTCGAGCCATATAATTCATAATTCTTGTCGGGCAGAAGCCACAAATCCCGTCTCCAGTGAAAAGCAGTAAACGATAATCATTGTACAAGGAGCTGATACAAAGTATAATTACGTATATAGATGATCATCCGCAGCATAATAAAAAAAGGTGTGAACAGATTTAGAATCATCCCGCAGCAATATGACCGTGTTGTGCATAAGAAAGAGTACAGATATTCAAGGGAAGATAAGGCACACTTATGATCAAAACCTGTGTTTGAGGGATTCGAGGATGCTCGATACGGTTAACAGGATATGGATGATGTGACCTACTATACTATGCATATCAAACTGTGCGTGACATTTATTACAGTGATTTCAAGGGAAGCGATGGATGGTTGCATGACCTCAAATAGTGCTTCAGCACTGGAAGAGATAAGATAACGAAATTTCAAACAAGGCGTCAACTCGACGGTGCACAACAATCTGCGGAATCGCAATAAATAAATAATTTTTTTAAAAAAAATGGTTCAAACAGCTCTGAGCAATTTGGGACTTAACACCTGAGGTCATCAGTCCCCTAGAACTTAGAACTACTTAAAACTAACTAACCTAAGGACATCACACACATCCATGCCCGAGGCAGGATTCGAACCTGCGACCGTAGCAGTCACGCGGTTTCGGACTGATGCGCCTAGAACCGCACGGTCACGCGGCAGGCTTGCAGTTCTCTTACGGCCGTTTTCTCGCTCTTACTTATTGTGACATAAATACTCCTTAATACTTAAACCTAACTAACCTAAGGACATCACACACATCCATGCTCGAGGCAGGATTCGAACCTGCGACCGTAGCAGTCACGCGGTTCCGGACTGTTGCGCCTAGAACCGCTCGGTCACAGCGGCCGGCTGCGGAATCGCACCGGATACTTGTACATGAGGTAAACAAAGTTATCGTTCAATAAGAAATTTATTTTCAATTCCGAGCAATGGGAATTTGAAGAGGAAATCCATATGAACGGACCCTGGAAATTAGAGGTACCGAGATAGTTGTAACAAGATTATTTAACATCAATGCCTTAACGCATTTATATACAGTTATGCCGACTGCTAATCTGGATGATAATTGGCTGTCAAGGTATTTACTGTGCTGCGAGAAGTTGGAGGCGTTCTTCCCCCTACGATTCTTCCTCGTGTGCGCGATTTTGCAATGGCAGTAGGGAGTATTTATGTCACAACAAGTAAGAGTGAGAAAATGGGCGTAAGAGAACGACAAGCCGGCCGCTGTGACCGAGCGGTTCTAGGCGCTTCAGTCCGGAACCGCGCTGCTGCTACGATCGCAGGTTCGAATCCTGCCTCGGGCATGGATGTGTGTGATGTCCTTAGGTTAGTTAGGTTTAAGTAGTTCTAAATCTAGGGCACTGATGACCTCAGATGTTAAGTCCCATGGTTCTCAGAGCCATTTGAACCATTTCTTTGAGAACTACAACTATGGTATGAGCACTGCTTTTGGCCAACAGCTAGTCAAAGTAACTTGCTTTTGCTTGACTTCAGGTCTGTGTATAAAAATCATACTCGTTTAAAGTAAACTATCTCTCCTGAAAAGTGTAACACTGCAGTTCATACAGGGTGTTTCAAAAATGACCGGTATATTTGAAACGGCAATACAAACTAAACGAGCAGCGATAGAAATACACCGTTTGTTGCAATATGCTTGGGACAACAGTACATTTTCAGGCAGACAAACTTTCGAAATTACAGTAGTTACAATTGTCAACAATAGATGGCGCTGCGGTCTGGGAAACTCTATAGTACGATATTTTCCACATATCCACCATGCGTAGCAATAATATGGCGTAGTCTCTGAATGAAATTACCCGAAACCTTTGACAACGTGTCTGGCGGAATGGCTTCACATGCAGATGAGATGTACTGCTTCAGCTGTTCAATTGTTTCTGGATTCTGGCGGTACACCTGGTCTTTCACGTGTCCCCACAGAAAGAAGTCACAGGGGTTCATGTCTGGCGAATAGGGAGGCCAATCCACGCCGCCTCCTGTATGTTTCGGATAGCCCAAAGCAATCACACGATCATCGAAATATTCATTCAGGAAATTAAAGACGTCGGCCGTGCGATGTGGCCGGGCACCATCTTGCATAAACCACGAGGTGTTCGCAGTGTCGTCTAAGGCAGTTTGTACCGCCACAAATTCACGAAGAATGTCCAGATAGCGAGATACTGTAATCGTTTCGGATCTGAAAAATGGGCCAATGATTCCTTTGGAAGAAATGGCGGCCCAGACCAGTACTTTTTGAGGATGCAGGGACGATGGGACTGCAACATGGGGCTTTTCGGTTCGCCATATGCGCCAGTTCTGTTTATTGACGAAGCCGTCCAGGTAAAAATAAGCTTCGTCAGTAAACCAAATGCTGCCCACATGCATATCGCCGTCATCAATCCTGTGCACTATATCGTTAGCGAATGTCTCTCGTGCAGCAATGGTAGCGGCGCTGAGGGGTTGTCGCGTTTGAATTTTGTATGGATAGAGGTGTAAACTCTGGCGCATGAGACGATACGTGGACGTTGGCGTCATTTGGACCGCAGCTGCAACACGGCGAACGGAAACCCGAGGCCGCTGTTGGATCACCTGCTGCACTAGCTGCGCGTTGCCCTCTGTGGTTGCCGTACGCGGTCGCGCTACCTTTCCAGCACGTTCATCCGTCACGTTCCCAGTCCGTTGAAATTTTTCAAACAGATCCTTTATTGTATCGCTTTTCGGTCCTTTGGTTACATTAAACCTCCGTTGAAAACTTCGTCTTGTTGCAACAACACTGTGTTCTAGGCGGTGGAATTCCAACACCAGAAAAATCCTCTGTTCTAAGGAATAAACCATGTTGTCTATAGCACACTTGCACGTTGTGAACAGCACACGCTTACAGCAGAAAGACGACGTACAGAATGGCGCACCCACAGACTGCGTTGTCTTCTATATCTTTCACATCACTTGCAGCGCCATCTGTTGTTGAAAATTGTAACTACTGTAATTTCGAAAGTTTGTCCGCCTGAAAATGTACTGTTGTCCCAAGCATATTGCAACAAACGGTGTATTTCTATCGCTGCTCGTTTAGTTTTTATTGCCGTTTCAAATATACCGGTCATTTTTGAAACACCCTGTACCTCCTGGAACCACTGGATAAATTCAGCTTCTGGATGTTTGTTTTTCCCGTGCCTATAAAACACATTATCGCAGTATCTGCAGCTACGCCTTCAGTTTCACGATGAAGTCCACGACAGACTGTTTCAAATTCGGGTGCATGCCACCACATTCCATCAGTTCCCATCACCCCGTTACACAAAATACACTATGCGATCAAAAGTATCCGGACACCCCCAAAAACATACGTTTTTAATATTAGGTGGATTGTGCTGCCACGTTTTGCCAGGTACTCCGTATAAGCGACCTCAGTAGTCATTAGACATCGTGAGAAAGGAGAATGGGGCGCTCCGAGGAACTTACGGACTTCGAAAGTAGTCAGATGACTGGGTGTCACTTGTGTCATACGTCTGTACGCGAGATTTCCACACTCATAAACATCCCTAGGTCCACTGTTTCCGATGTGATAGTGAAGTGGAAACGTGAATGGACACGTACAGCACAAAAGCGTACAGGCCGACCTCGTCTGTTCACTGACAGGGACCGCCGACCGTCGAAGAGGGTCGTAATATGTAATAGGCAGACATCTATCCAGACCATCACAGAGGAATTCCAAACTGCATCAGGATCCACTGCAAGTACTATGACAGTTAGGCGGCAGGTGAGAAAACTTGGATTTCATGGTCGAGCGCGTGTTCATAAGCCACACATCACTCAGGAAAACGCCAAACGAAGGCGTTAGGTCGGGTGATCTGGCAGACCAGTTAATGGGTCCACCACGGCCAATCCACAGTAGAGGAAATGTGTTATTCAGATACTGGAATACTTGTCCGATATAGTGAAACGGTGATCCATCATGTTGCAGGTATATCTGCCGTAGTTGCTATAACGTTACATCGTCCAAAAATGCAGGTAGGTCTCCTATGAGGAAATGTGCACGTGCTGCGGCTATCGTGCAGTTTGGCAGGAACCCAGGCCCTATCACCAGGTCAGCACTCATACAACACCAGACGCTCACTGAGAACCTAACTAGAAATCTTATTTCCCTAGTGTCATGTGGGTTCCCCATCACCTATGTGAGAGAACTGCGGTTGCTCATGATACCATTGCGTGTAAATGTGGCCTCATCTGTAAATACAGTGTATTGCACGACGTCTCTTTCTACAGCCAACCATTCACAAAATCGTTGTCTACTTACTGAGTCACGTGGATGCAGATGTTGCACGGGCTGCACACAGGACGGATACAAGCCCTCAGCATGTAACGTACGCCACACTCGCGTTTATGGAATATCGTGCTGACGGCTAATTTCGTTGTACGACTGCAATGATGTCTTCCCTTTCCTCAGCTGATTGGACGGCATCACTTTCTGATGCTGCACGTACACTGGTTAGTGTTCCGGATTCATGTAATGTTTGAAACACCCTGGGCAATACCTTGGTACCGGGGGTTTGTCGACCAGGGACACATCTCGGGTATTCTGTCGCAGCCGCGTGGGCACTGCCATTACAGTACCTGTAGACAGACAGCATGTCTGCGTATTCTGCATGGGTGAACGTATACTGCACACTGGTGTTCACAGACAAAACAGACTTGCTCAATTAAGCAACACTCAAGCACACCACGCACACGGCTCCACGATTGCTCACTGACCTAACCCACGATTGCACAGCGAATACACTTGCAGCTGTTGCCTCGGTGCAACGTTACAGGATGGAGCAATCATCTGTCGCATCTTTATTCTGTCCACCACAGTGCCTACACAACATTTCAGTAAGTAATATTCACACTTACCTTCATATCCCATTCAAGGATGTTTGTAGTCTTCAACCCTCCCCAGTTCCGTGAGGATCGAAACTCCGACACATAAATCTAAACTCCGACATATGTTCTTAGGACTATTTCCAATTATTTTCACATGTACAATTACCCCAAAAATTATTTCGTATTCCTCCTGAATCCCTCTTTATATGCCGTGTTTCGTGTGTTGGACTGTTGACTGAGTGGAAAAATGGTACACGTCGTACGCCATTTTCAATACTCATGATTTGCACAGAACCGACGGATCATCTAACGGGTTGTTTTTGTTTAAGAAATATTAAAGCAATCACATCTAAATCAAAACGTACAGTTAAGTATCCGAATTTTATACTTGCAGTGAGGCCACACAATGAAGAGGTCCTCGTACCAGAATACGTAGATTCGACTTTCGTCTGTAACTCTGATTCTCCCCTATTTCAAACTGAAAATGATTCAAATGGTAATAAAAAATTATCCTACGTATGAAGGCAGTATTTGTTCATCAGAACCATACTTTCCCAATCAACAAGACATTAATGATCTGATTCGGGATCTAAATCTTTCTAAACATCCAGCTGAAGTTTTAACTTCCAGACTCAAATGCTGGAATGTACACCAACAAGAGGTGTAGTTATCAGCGCGCTAGTAGTGGTTTCAAATACTGCTTCCGTAAAGAAAATGGTATTGTGTTGTACAATGATATTTGTTATGTAACCGTCAGCACCAGCTAGATGATTGGTGATTGTTCATAGACTCCTCTAAAGTTTGCTTGAAGGCTGTGCTGCTACATATTTTCGAAGAAACTTCCATCAATACCTGTAGCACATGCCGCTGATCTGAAAGAGACATGTGACAGTATGAAAGTAGTTTTGGAAAAAATCCAATAATAAAAATAAAATGGAATATCTGTGGTGATAAAAGTCATTGCCTTATTGCTTGGTCTGAAACTTGGTTTAACGAAATTTTGCTGTTTTTTGTGCGAATGATACAGCAGAGATTGGAAGTCTCACTATGTTAGAAAATCATGGCCTACACGTGAACCTCTTATCCTTAGCCATTGAAATGGTCACCTGTCACCGGCTTTGTGGCAGAGCGGTTCTAGGCGCTTCAGTCTGGAACCGCACGACCGCTACGGCCGCAGTTCAGAATCCTGCCTCGGGCATGGATGTGTGTGATGTCCTTAGGTTAGTTAGGTTTAAGTAGTTTTAAGTTCTAGGGGACTGATGACCTCAGATGTTAAGTCCCATAGTGCTCAGAGCCATTTGAACCATTTGGTCAGATGTCCCTTTAGCGAATACTGAAAAAATACATTCACCGAAAACAAAAATGGTTCAAATGGCTCTGAGCACTATGGGACTTAACATCTGTGGTCATCAGTCCCCTAGAACTTAGAACTACTTAAAACTAACCAACCTAAGGACATCACACACATCCATGCCCGAGGCAGGATTCTAACCTGCGACCGTAGCGGTCACGCGGTTCCAGACTGAAGCGCCTAGAAGCGCACGGCCACACCGGCCGGCACTGAAAAAAATCGCAAGCCAAAAACTTATTAATGTAATGAGTGATTAAAATTGTAACATGAGAGGTTAATGTAAGCGCGAGTTAAGCCACTGCAAATGTGAAATGCTAGTACATTAATAACCAGCGCATACGCCAGAATGTTGGTTACAATCATGCAGACATGCATCCATTGTACTAAATAGGTGCCAGATGTCAGTTTGTGGGATGGAATTCATGTCTGTTGCACTCAGTCGGCCGATAGAGGGACGTTAATGCTGGTTGTAGGTGACTCTGGAGTTGACGGATGATGCCCCATATGTTCTACATTGGAGACAGATATGATGATTTAGCAGGCCAAGGCAACATGTCGACACTCTGCAGAGCATGTTGGGTTACAACAGCGCTATTTGGGTGAGCGTTATCGAGTTGGAAAACACTTCCTGGAATGCTGTTCATGAATGGCAGCTCAACAGCTCGAATCACCGGACTGACGTGCAAATTTGCAGTCAGGGAGCTTGAGACAACCAGGCGAGAGCTCCTGCTGTCCTACGATAACTCCAGACGATAACTCCAGCCCGTCGCTGTGACCGAGCGGTTCTAGGCGCTTCAGCCCGGTTTTCGCTGCTGCTATGGTCGCGTGTTCGAATCTTGCCTCGGGCATGGATGTGTGTGATGTCCTTAGGTTAGTTAGGTTTAAGTAGTTCTTAGTGGAATGATGACCTCAGATGTTAAGTCCCATAGTGCTTAGGGCCATTTGAACCATCTGATAACTCCAGGTGTAGGTCCAGTGTGTGTAGCATGCAGGCAGGTTGGTTGCAGATCCTCATCTGGCCTCCTTCTAACCGAGACACGGCCATCCCTGGCACCAAGGCAGAACAAGCTTTTATCAGAAAACACAACAGACTTCCACCCTGCCCTCCAGACGGCTCTCTCTTGACACCACTTAAGTCGCAAATGGCAGTGCTTTGGTGCCTGTGGAATGCACGCTACAGGGCGTCTTGCTCGGAGCTCTCCTTGAAATAACCGATTCGCAACAGTTAGTTGTGTCGCAGTGGTGCTAACAGCCGCTGAAATCGCTGCTGCAGATGCGGTACGATGCCCCACAGCCATACACCGAACACAATAGCCTTCCCTGTCGGTAGTGCCAAGTGACTGTCCGGAGCCCGGTCTTCTTGCGACCGTATATTCCCGTGACCATTGCTGCCAGCAATCATGTACATTTGCCACATTCCTGCTAAGTCTTTCGGCAATATAGCAGAAAGAGCATGCAACTTCTCGTAGGCGTTTTACAAGACCTCTTTCAAAATCAGTGAGGGTTGATAACAGCGTCTATATCGGCCTACAGGCATTCTTGACTAACACCACATCACAACGTCCTTCATCAAAGGTAACTAACGGTCGCGGCAGTTACAAGGTGTATTTAAAACATACCTGATTTTCATGCTCACAGTAGCGCTACTGGCGCCACTCTTATGCCACTGGCGCGAAATTTGAACAGACATCATCTTTCAGATGTAGAAACGCGCCCACCAACTTTCATTTATGTCGTAAAACTCCTTCTTGGTGTTGCGACTGTCTTTCCGTCAGTGCATATTTAACTGCATTGCATATTAAATTAGAAGTAACGCAAAATTTCACCAAAGCTTTGGATAAACTTTCGGATGGATTCTAATATTTGAAAACGAAGTTACCCAAAGTCAGTGATGCTAAACTGAAAGACGAAATTTTTTAGAACCACAAAAACGGCCATTAATTTCTGATGAACATTTTGAGGGACTGTTAAACCCACTGAAAAAGAAAAAGCGTGGCAGCCTTTAAAAAATGAAAATTCTTATTGGAAACCATAAAGCACAAAACTACAGTGATATAGTGGCTGAACTTCTGCATTCTTGTAAAGCTATGGGATGCAACATTTCCTTAAAGCTTCACTTCTTGAACTCTCACTTAGACATCTTCCCGAAAAATATAGGGGCAGTCAGCGACGAGCATGGCGAGCGTTTTTATCAGAAAATTTCTGCAATGGAAAAGAGGTGCCACGGCAAGTGGTGTTCTAATATGCGGGCTGACTGCTGCTGGACTAAGAAGAGAGATGTACCAGGTGCAAAATATGCCCGAATATCACTGTCCTCCACTTTCTAGGTAAGTCAAAATGAGTCGTATATCATCTGGAGTTAGAATGTTATTAATTTTATTACAAATTATCAAAAACGCAAATGAGTATCACACAAAACTCCTGCCTGATTGGGAGAATCGAAATTGTATTTGCATTCAGCATGACTTCTACATTGGAGTCTCATATTTTTATTCTTGTGAAAAAAGAATCCAGTTCTGCCGACCAATTTTTCAAAATGCCTGAACTGAAACCTCTCGATTACTTTGCACTCTTTTTTTCCCAAGGCCGAGAGGTTTCCCCTTCATGGTCTGCATTTAGACCTTCGGAGTGCCGCACGCGTGTCCCTAATTGCAGAACGACATTCCCCGTTGCACTGCGGGACAAGTTGCCATCTAAGCTGACTCGAAGACTTCGGAATGCATGCTTAAAGGGTCGTGATAGATGACGGCGTTGATGTGGATGTTCTGGACTCTGTTGCATTGAGCAAACAGTGCACATTGGTCGTTCGAGCTGCAGACAATCTATAAAAGGGGCTCCGTTTTGGGCTCTGTCCTTTCAGAAAGCTGAAACCTTATTGGGAAGTAGTCACTGGAATGCGTTAACTTATTAACTTGAGCAGTGCCTATAAGAGCAGCAGTCTAAGAGCAAGCTTGTTGCTGGGCTGTTGTACCTCATTCACTCCTGCTATGTACAAAGGCAAAGCGTTTCTCATAATATTGATTTAAACGTTTCTGTGGCTACACCAGTCTTTGGACTCAAGAGCACGTCAACAAAGCAATAGCCTCTAAACACCAATACAAGCACGTGGTGTTTCATGTACATCAGGATACTTCTCCCGCAAGAGCCCTTAATTAAGACATACCGTTATTATATTGCGCTACAGATACCTTTTAGGGATTGTTCAGGCATTTTATGGGATCCATTTTGAAACCGTGGTTTTTTCTTAGCTTATCTCCATATTTGACAGAGACCTCAAACGTAAAGATCAGTTTAGGACTAGCTGCTTTTTTCGAGCAACATTCAAATTCCTTTTCTCAAGCTGTGACAACATTGGCCTCATATGAAGTTGCGCAGTCTTCTTCAGATGAATGAAGCTTCTGTCATTCAAACAGTACGGGTTAAAGGAATATCACTCGTGTGGCCGGCCGGAGTGGCCGAACGGTTCTAGGCGCTACAGTCTGGAGCCGCGCGACCGCTACGGTCGCAGGTTCGAATCCTGCCTCGGGCATGGATGTGTGTGATGTCCTTAGGTTAGTTAGGTTTAAGTAGTTCTAAGTTCTTGGGGGCTGATGACCTCAGATATGAAGTCCCATAGTGCTCAGAGCCATTTGAACCATTTTTTGAATGGTTGCCTAATGAACCAAGTTCATTAATGTTCATCATAAACGAAAGCAACAATTGGTGTGCCGCAATAAAGTGTAATAGACTTCCAATATTCTCAATATACATAGATGATTTATCCGATTGGTGTACTGAAAGACAGTTCTCTTTAAACCGGCATGTACGCAAGGTAATTCACGCAACAAAGAGAAACATCCAAATATTATTCGTTTATAGAATTAGTGGTGAACGTCTGGAGCCCGTGGCATTGTTGAAATGTACTGGGTTGGTGCCTAAGTTCGTAGCTATTCTCCGTATGTGTAATAAACTAATAAACACAACAGACACCCATCAATAATGTATTCTGCTTCACTACTTACAACAATCTGTCAACGCTGGAATAACTTCTCGATTCCACGACTGTAGATAATCACGTGGTTTTGAGGCGAAGAACTCATCAAGCTATGTTCAGAGTGAATTTTCATTTGGAAAGGAAGTTCCTTTAAGTTTTTTTTTTCATAGAGAGCGCAAAAGTGAAAAACTTAGGGTGCTAGATCAGATGAATAAGGTGGATGCTGAATGACTTCCCTACCTAACTCCTGCATAGCGTTTTTTCTCGGTCTAGAAGGATGCAGGCGTTATCGTGGACTATCATCACTTCACACAGTCTTCCTGGTCGTTGTTCTCGGTTTGTGTCTGTAAGACCTCTCAGTTGTTGATAATAATAGTCAGCAGTGAATGTTACACATCGAAGAAGCAATCAATTCGTAGTCAAGTACACCGTCGCCGTTCCACCAGATGCATGACATTATTTTTTGTGGATGCGCGCTGGTCTTTGTATGGGGAGCTACTGCTTTTTTGGTGCTCAATCGTTTCTTTTTCTCCCTTATGTTAGCATAAAGACACCATTTTTCGTCGTCAGTAACGACACAGGATGGGAATGGCCGGTGTTGTTCACGAGCAAATTGATGACGAGCAAACAGGATGTACATGTGGCCAGCCACTGATTTTTGTGAGTTTGGCTTGGAGCATGCGGTACTCATGCACCAGATTTTTTAACCTTTCCCATTGCATACAAATGTCACACGATGGTGGATTGATCTCAGTTCACCACTTTTGCCAGTTCTCGAGTACACTGACGTGGAGCATTGTGGGTTAATGCATATAAACAATCTTCATCAAAGCCCGAATTTCTTCCTGAACGTGGAGTCACTAATGTCAAAACAAACCTCCTGAAAACGAGAAAACCATTTTCTTGCCGTGTTCTGTCCAATGGTATTGTCCCCATACAAGGAGCAAATGTTTCTGGCTTCCTTCGCAGCTCCATTTCCTAGCGTCCTCAGCTCCGCTCACTATCTGCAAACGACAAAACGACAATATGTAAACTCAAGTAGCCGCAGTGAATTACACAAATAAAAAATTACAATCGATAGATAAACCCATAGATACAGGAATATCAACATGCAAAAAAAAAAAAAAAGAAACAACGCTACGAACTTAAGCACCAACCTAATTTATATTAAAGGGTGAAATACCACATTTTTGCAAAATTTCTCCTCAGTTCAGGTTCTATTCAATTAAAATCGAAAATTTATTTTTAAAACAGTTGGTAATAGTTGACAACATAGATACTTATGAATCTCTGTCCACCTCGAGTCAATGTTGTATACAGACATGAAAGACTGCAAAACTTCCTGGCAGATTAAAAATATGTGCCGTACCGAGACTCGCGCTCGGGAGGTTTGCCTTTCTCAGGAAAGTGTTCCAACAACAGAGCTACTCAACTACGACTCACGAGCCGTCCTCACAGCCTTACTTCCACCAATTCCTCATCTCCTATCTTGCACACTTCACAGAAGTTCTTCTTACGAAACTTGATGGACTTGCACTCCGAGAGAAAGGATATTGCAGAGACATGAGTTAGTCACAGCCTGGAACACATTTTTAGATTGAATTTTTCCCTCTGCAGGAGTCTGCGAGGAAGTTTCATACCAGCGCACACTCGGCTGCAGAGTGAAAATTTATTCTGGAAACATCCTCCCAGGCTGTGGCTTAGCCATGTATCCATAGTATCCTTTCTCCGCGCAGTGCAACTCTCGCAAGGAGAAGCTCTGTGAAGTTTAGAAGGTAGGAGATGAGGAATTAACGGAAGTAAGGCTGTGAAGGTAGGTCGTGAGTCGTGCTTAGGTAGCTCTTTTGCTAGAACACTTGCCCGCCAAATACAAAAGTCAGGAGTTCAAGTCACCGTCTGGCACGTACTTTTAATCTGCCAGGAAGTTTCATATCAGCGCACACTCCGCTGCAGAATGAAAATTCACTGTGTGAAAATTTATGCTGTAAATTGAATCGTTTGTCATTCACATGTTATAAGATGAAACTTCCTGGCAGATTAAAACTGTGTGCCCGACCGAGACTCGAACTTGGGACCTTTGCATTTCGCGGGCAAGTGCTCTACCATCTGAGCTACCGAAGCACGACTCACGCCCGGTACTCACAGCTTTACTTCTGCCAGTATCTCGTCTCCTACCTTCCAAACTTTACAGAAGCTCTCCTGCGAACCTTGCAGAACTAGCACTCCTGAAAGAAAGGATACTGCGGAGACATGGCTTAGCCACAGCCTGGGGGATGTTTCCAGAATGAGATTTTCACTCTGCAGCGGAGTGTGCGCTGATATGAAACTTCCTGGCAGATTAAACCTGTGTGCCCGACCGAGACTCGAACTCGGGACCTTTGCCTTTCGATGGCAAGTGCTCTACCATCTGAGCTACCGAAGCACGACTCACGCCCGGTACTCACAGCTTTACTTCTGCCAGTATCTCGTCTCCTACCTTCCAAACTTTACAGAAGCTCTCCTGCGAACCTTGCAGAACTAGCATTCCTGAAAGAAAGGATACTGCGGAGACATGGCTTAGCCACAGCCTGGGAGATGTTTCCAGAGTCTCGGTCGGGCACACAGTTTTAATCTGCCAGGAAGTTTCATATCAGCGCACACTCCGCTGCAGAGTGAAAATCTCATTCTGGAAACATCCCCCAGGCTGTGGCTAAGCCATGTCTCCGCAGTATCCTTTCTTTCAGGAGTGCTAGTTCTGCAAGGTTCGCAGGAGAGCTTCTGTAAAGTTTGGAAGGTAGGAGACGAGATTCTGGCAGAAGTAAAGCTGTGAGTACCGGGCGTGAGTCGTGCTTCGGTAGCTCAGATAGTAGAGCACTTGCCCGCGAAGGGCATAGGTCCCGAGTTCGAGTCTCGGTCGGGCACACAGTTTTAATCTGCCAGGAAGTTTCATATCAGCGCACACTCCGCTGCAGAGTGAAAATCTCATTCTCTATGTTATAAGATGCTTATATAAAGAAATATGAAAAACATAGTCCGAACACGCCTTGAAGGCCCAACTTTTCCGACCGGCCCCACGTGTCGTCCTCAGTCAGACGTCCCCGGATGCAGATACAGACGGGCATGTGAGCAGCACACCACTCGCCCGGCCGTGTAATTTCATCTTATCCTCCTTGATCTCTGCGATCCATCAAATGCCGCTCTTACTATCCCATAACTTCCCAATTATTCTCCTGCTAGTTCTGTTTTCTGTTGCCCTCATCAAATGTACTTGTGACCAGTTCTATTTCTTCATAAACTGTTTCATTTGAATCTATTCTCCAAACTTCGTCTTTTTTGTATTTTTTATTTATACATGTTCTGACTATCCTTATTTCTGTTTTGAGTATTCGTCTACTGCTACAGTGTTGGTTGTTTCAAATGTACTTTCGCTAGCATTCATGTATGTTATTTGCAGCAGTGAGACTGCTTTGTAGTGTTTCAGTTTTGTGGCTACTGAGAGGCATATCTCCTTGCTTTTGTTCTTGGTAACATTTTTATGTTTTTATGTTTTAATCAGTTTGTTTATTCTGCTCTGTCACGATGGTTTCTAATTCAGGTTGGGTGTTATTATTTCTCCCAAGTATTTAAACATTTCAACAATTTTTATGTCGTGTTCTCCAATTCCAATTTTGTTTGCCAGTGGCGGTTCTGCTAGCGTTATTTCTGCTTTTTTCAAAAGATATTTTAAGGCCAGTATTCTGGGCTATTTTCTGTAATGATTGTATTTGTTGTTTGGTTCCTTGAATATTGTTGGTGAGAACAGAGAGGTCATCAGCAAATCGTAAACAGTTCAACTTTATGTCATCTTTTTGTTTTCCAACCTAATTAGGATTGTCCTTATACCATTCCTCCATTATGTATTCAGGGACACAGTTAAAAAGAAGTGATGACAGGATGTCTCCCTGTCATAAACCTGTTTTCACCAAGAATGATTCAGAAAGTATCCCTCGGAACTCAGTTTTCGAATTTGTGTTTGTTAAGTTTTGTCAGTTTAGTTACTTTTGGGCAGAGTCAGAAATGTCTCAAAATTTTTAACAGTGAGGGTCTATGCATAGAACAATATGTTTTCTTAAAATCTATGAATGTAATTGAGAAAGGCTTGTTTCGTTTGCGGTAATAAGCCATGTTTAATTTCAGAGTAGTGTTCGGCATAGCTTCTCCAAGGCCTGAAGCCTTCTTGATATTCATCCAGTTCCTTATCCAGTTACTCTTTGAGCCTATTCTGTAAAATTTTGGAGAAAATCTTGTAGGTACAGTCCAAGAGCGAAATTCCTCTATAATTCTCTGGATCACTTTTGCCTCCAGTTCTTCCATGATTTCTGCGTTTTCCTTGTTATTATAGGCTATTCTTCCATCTTTATTTCTCAGCAATGGTGTGGGAGGGTTCTAATTACGTAATTGTTTATCAAAGTCTTTAAAACAGTCTCTCGAACTGGTTTTGTGGTAGCCTTCTTCAGTGGAATTCAGCACTTTTGAGAAGGCCGCTTTGTTTTTCTGATAATTTGCGAGATTTTTTTCCTGTTATATTTGAGGTTAGTTACATTTTCTTCTGTTTCGTGAGCTTGAAATTTCGTCCCAGCTTCATGTCTTTCATTACGAATTTTGTGGTGTCACCGCCAGACACCACACTTGCTAGGTGGTAGCTTAAATCGGCCGCGGTCCATTAGTACATGCCGGACCCGCGTGTCGCCACTGTCAGGATCGCAGATCGAGCGCCACCACACGTACTAGCACTCGCCCCAGTTGTACGGACGACATTGCTAGCGACTACACGTACGAAGCCTTTCTCTCATTTGCCGAGAGACAGTTAGAATAGCCTTCAGCTAAGTCCATGGCTACGACCTAGCAAGACGCCATTTGTACCATTGCATGTATCTCAAGATAGTCTCACTTGTATCATCAAGAATGCTGTATACCAAAGGACGATATAAAAGTTAAGTGTTCTAGTAGCTACATCACATTCATTACGAATCCTGTTCCAGACTTCGCGCCAGTCGGCGTGTGTGTACGTGTGCCCTTTCGGCTACCCGTCTCTGTGGACTGGCTGCCTTGTCAGTCCACTACAAATTTCATCACGTTCCGTAATCCGCCATGCATGTTTTTTGCGTTGATTTACTTGGGCCGATTTTTCAGCATGTTGTTTTAAAATTGGCATTAATTCCTCAAGATTATCCGTTACTATTGTGTTTTGTGTGAGTTTTTTTGGTACTTGTTATTTTTGATTAATTTATGTGGGTCATTGCTCTCTGTCTTTATTTCCTCAATGGAGTGAATTTGATTTTGATTTTGACCAAATAATGATCTGAACCTGTGTCTGTTCCTCTCAGTACTTTAACACTTCAAATATCTTTATGAAATAATTTGTCGACGCAGACATGGTCCAGCTGCCACTCTCCTCTTGTCCGTAGAATATCTCTGTAAAAAGGAAAAGGGATTCAGCAATCTCATGTTGAGATGTCAGCTATTGAATATCTATCTTCAGTGCTAAAAAGTAACAAGCAAGTATACAAAAATCAGTACTTAAAAGAAGTAAATTGAAACAGCTTAGTACAATAGTATTGACGAAGTTTGGTAGCATATCTTTTACATCAAGTCATACAGACTCGTCAAACTTTTGACAAATGTTATTATATGACTTCAGTAAGTACGTGGCCAAATAAACGAGGCTGTTGCTTACAGAGCAGTACAAGCAGACTTAGCTAATGTCATATGGGTAGAGCAACACCTTCTGTACCACTAACATCGATCGAAATGCACTGCCTTAGCTGTCGAGAAGCTATGATGTATACAAACTCTCTTATACTTTAACTACTAGCGTAACAGTTAACATAGACTGAGTGCAGTTTGAAGCTAAAAACGTTTACAGGCAAGATAAAAGCGAATAACTGGAATATAACCAATGACCACACTTGTTCTCACACTGTGCATTGCCAAGTGTTGTCATATAAACAGAACCAATGTCATTGGTTTCGACAGGCAGCGTTGGACTAACTCCAGTGAATGACTCGCTGGAAGCTATTCTTGTAGATTCAGAATTCTTAGCAAAACCGCTCTGTTGTCGAGTCGGACTGTCACTGCCGCCGCGGCACCCATCGCCAGCAGTGTTTACAAAATCGTCGCCGAGAGGTGAGCTTCTTATGTCGCTGAAGTCGCTACCTCCATCTCTGGACTGCTACAGGACGACCACCAAAGCTTCAGAAGGGAGGCATCGCCTGGAACTGCTGCCACAACACCGTCTACTTCCTGAACAACAATATAGGCAACAACTATTTGTCGAATGTCCGCAGGACCTGTTAACTACACTCCAGCACCACCAACGGCGCAGCCGATCGCCCAGTCCACAGTACCATCTCCTTCATCGCCAGCTCTCCCGGCACCAGCCACATGACCGCCGGCAGTATTCTGAGCCGCAACATCGTCAGCAACAGCAGCAGCCAGATCTGCTGCTTCTCTTTATTTTCGTCTTTCTTTGATTTACTCTCAGTCCATAGTCTTTACTCATTAAACTGTCCATTACATTCAGTACACCCGTAATTCTGCTTCACTTTCACGGAGGATAGCAATATCATCAACGAATCTTACCATTGATATCCTTTCATGCTGAACTTTAATTCCAGTCTTGAACCGTTCTTTTATTTCCGTCATTGCGTCGATGTACAGACTGAAAAGTAAGGGCGAAAGACTACGTACCTGTCTTACACTTTTTTATCCTAGCTTCCGTTCTTGATCTTCCAGATTTACTGTTCCCTCTTGGTTCTCGTACATATTGTATATTCTCCATCTTTCCCTTAAGCTAACTCCTATTTTCTCACAATTTCAAACATCTTACATCGTTTTACATCGTCGAACGCCTTTTCCAGGTCGACAGATGCAATAAACATGCCTTGATTTTTCTTCAGTTTCGATTCCATTATCAACCACTTCGTCAGCACTGCCTTCTGGTGCCTTTTCCTTGCCCAAAGCCAAATTCAAAGTCATCTAACATATACTCAATTTTCTTTTTTCCATTCCTTTATCTATTATTTTTATCAGCAGCTTGGATGCTAATTCTGTCACAATTCTCGTACTCGTCCGCTCCTGCAGTCTTGGGGATTGTGTGGACGATGTTTTTCCGAAACTCTCGTGTCCAACAGTAAAATATTGTCAAAAGCTTGACGAGTCTGTATGACTCGATTTAAATGGCACGTCACCAGACTTTGACATTACTACTGTAGATAGTGGTTTCAACTTACATCTTTCAGGTGCTCATATTTGTATAACCGCTTGTTATTTTTCAACACTGAAGATAGCATTTCAGTACCTGAAATCTAGATATGCAGTAAAAATAAAAAATCAGGTTGGATCTGCGACTGATTGCAGAATTCATTTTCCTTTTTTCAAATAAATTTTAAGTTACAAAGAGACACGGAACAGTGATGATGAAGAGCACCACATTGGTCATAGAGAGAGAGTGACGTGACTTTTTTCTGTGGAAGATGGTAGAAAGTAAGCTATTGTTTAACCAGCTAGAGGACGGGGACTTGTGCTTTGTAAGGAGTAGTTTTATCAGTCGGTTTGTACAAGATCCGAAGTCAAGCCAATCAAAATTCGATAGGGGACACAAAGTACAGTGCAGTGAGGTTCCCGTTTAATAAATGTTTGATCAGGAATCACTCGACCATAGGGAGCCTTAGCTGCCTGACTTCCATGCTGAGAGCCACAGTCGACCTGCCGTGCCACCGAGCTGAGGTACTGAGGACTTAGAAAATTTTTGGACTAATCTGCAGTTAGCTGGATGGAGAGGGTAGTGGATTCTGCCAATGATTGATTCTGTAGCGGCTTCAACAACCACCTGCAAGACTATGATGAAATCGAGCTGCAGCTGCGAGACAATGTGTGTAGACATTAAAGTCATTTTATAGTAATCTGATTACTTCAAGCTTCACTCTGAAGACTTGTATTTTAATATCAATGAACAGTTTCATTTCACGACGGACCACATGTGTACTAGTATTATCTATTTTCAATTAACACCACGACAATCAGTGGGCAGGTCACAGTTGTAGTTAATTTACTTGCACGGTTGTCGGTATATTTCGCCTCGACCCTCTAAATTAGATATGACAAGGTCTTCTGCTATTAATATTGTGTACTAGTATTATCTATTTTCAATTAACATCACGACAATCAGTGGGCAGGTCACAGTTGTAGTTAATTTACTTGCACGGTTGTCGGTATATTTCGCCTCGACCCTCTAAATTAGATATGACAAGGTCTTCTGCTATTAATATTGTGTACTAGTATTATCTATTTTCAATTAACATCACGACAATCAGTGGGCAGGTCACAGTTGTAGTTAATTTACTTGCACGGTTGTCGGTATATTTCGCCTCGACCCTCTAAATTAGATGTGACAAGGTCTTCTGCTATTAATATTGTCACAAGTTGCCATTTGTTTGTCTATGATTTTGTTGAAACAAATCAGTGTTGCCATTTGTTTATCAGTCATTTTATTGGAATAAATCTAAGTAATTGTAATTCGCGTCTCATTAGTAGTCATGTTTTCCCATCATTTTAGTTTGGAGGTTATTTTTGCATTTTTTGTGACGCCTCACATGATCCCAATCCACTAACCTGAAACGTTCCCCAGCACCCTCAATTTGGCAGTGCACTACAACGTCGAAACAGAGATGCTACGGTACAAAGCAGTAAATCTTCCTGTATGAAGCACGTTGAGTTTACTAAGAAAGGAGGAAGAACAGCACAGACACAGAGGAAATTGAAATCTACAAAGGCGGAACAAGAAAAAAGCCCTGGAACTCTTGAAAAAATTTGTTTATTGGGTTATTTAGCCATTTGGCGGGAACGGACAACAGTCTTATCAAACGAAGTTTCAGACAAGTTCACTAAAATATGTTCAAATATGTGTGAAATCTTATGGGACTTAAGTGCTAATGTCATCAGTCCCTAAGCTTACGCACTACTTAACCTAAATTATCCTAAGGACAAACACACACACCCATGCCCGAGGGAGGACTCGAACCTCCGCCGGGACCAACCGCACAGTCCATGAGTGTAGCGCCTTAGACCGCTCGGCTAATCCAGCGCGGCAGACAAGTTTACTATGATAAAATGGTTCAAATGGCTCTGAGCACTATGAGACGTAACTTCTGAAGTCATCAGACCCCTAGAACTTAGAACTACTTAAACCGAACTAACCTAAGGACATCACACACATCCATGCCCGAGGCAGGATTCGAACCTGCGACCGTAGCGGTCGCGCGGTTCCAGACTGTAGCGCCTAGAACCGCTCGACCACTCCAGCCCGCTACTATGATAAAAAAGAATCTGTGCATACTAGATGCAGAGTGATAATAGAAGTGACGTAACAAAAAACAAAACTGCGTTTAGAAATTTGACATAAAATTGCAAGTGTTTCCGGGAGAAGACGAGAAGAACAAGACAAAAATTCGGCCCTCGGACTCGAGAGAAAGAAGAAAAAAGAAACCAATAGAAAGAGTGGAGTATTGTAAAGTGAGATAGGTGGTGTAGAATAAACGAAACTAAACGCATAGCATTATCTCGCGTGCTCCCTAAGTAATGGAAGGGCAAGCAAATAGATAAAAAGTGAGTAATGAAGACAATGTTGAGCTGGTTTGGTGTTGTACGACGGAGTGGCAAGTTCCCGAAGCAGCTGCTTGTGCTCGTCGCCGGGGTATGACGCAAGCGGCCTAGCGGCGGCGCGTCGCGAGGAATTACCTCCGGGCCATACAAACATCAACAACGCGTGGCGCCGCGCAGGGGCGGGAAAGGCGGGGGGCAAGTGCGCGCTGCGCAACGGCTGACATTTGCCAATTCCGCGTGAGCCCGGCTCAGCTCGCCAAAGTGAGCAGGCGGCTGGCGGCTTGCGACACCGCGCCTGACCCTGGCGTCCTACCCCTGACCCAGTCGCGTTAACCCGCTCCACATACCGACACCAGCGCACACGCTGCGCCGCTGTCAATGTCGGCCGAGGAGTCTCTGTCACCAAAGTGTCTGCCCGCCCTACTGGGCCGGTCTGAAAGGTCTCGGTGCATAGTCGGTCGGCTCGTTTCAAAACCTGGACATAATACAAAAATGGATAACAAATCCTAAAAACACACTACGTTCTTTTTAGGTTCTTTGGGTAGCTGATTACGAATCCTAAGTCGCAATTATAGAATTTAAAATGGCGGATCTAATTTGATGGATCCAAAATTTAAAAAATTAGTGGACACGATTAAAATTTCGGGTATAAAGTATTCTGAGGTCGCCGATAACGAATTAGAAGTCTAAATTGCTGTGTTGAAATGTTTTATTTGATATTTTGCATTTTATCAGTCGAAATCATAGTCACATTCGTCGCTTGTACACTACTGGCCATTAAAATTGCTACACCACGAAGATGACGTGCTACAGACGCGAAATTTAACCAATAGGAAGAAGATGCTGTGATATGCAAATGATTAGCTTTTCAGAGCATTAACAGAAGGTTGGCGCCGGTGGCGACACCTACAACTGCTGACATGAGAAACGTTTCCAACTGATTTCTCATACACAAACGGATCGTGCAGCCACGTTTCGATCCCTGAGTCAACAGATGGGGACGTTTACAAGACAACAACCGTCTGCACGAACAGTTCGACGACGTTTGCAGCAGCATGGACTATCACCTCGGAGACCATGGCTGCGGTTACCCTCGACGCTGCATCACAGACAGGAGCGCCTGCGATGGTGTACTCAACGAGGAACCTGGGTGCGCGAATGGCAAAACGTCATTTTTTCGGATGAATCTAGGTTCTGTTTATAGCATGATGATGGTCGCATCCGTGTTTGGCGACATCGCGGTGAAGGCACATTGGAAGCGTGTATTCGTCATCGCCATACTGGCGTATCACCCGGCGTGATGGTATGAGGTGTCATTGGTTACACGTCTCGGTCACCTCTTGTTCGCATTGACGGCACATTCAACAGTGGACATATTTCAGATGTGTTACGACCCGTGGCTCTACCCTTCATTCGATCCCTGTGAAACCCTACATTTCAGCAGGGTAATGCACGACCGCGTGTTGCAGGTCCTGGATACAGGTCCTGGATACAGAAAATGTTCGACTGCTGCCCTGTCCAGCACATTCTCCAGGTCTCTCACCAATTGAAAAAGTCTGGTGAATGGTGGCCGAGCAACTTTCTCGTCACAATGCGTCAGTCACTACTCTTGATGAACAGTGGTATCGTCTTGAAGCTGTATGGGCAGCTGTACCTGTACACGCCATCCAAGCTCTGTTTGACTCAATGCCCAGGCGTATCAGGGCCGTTATTACGCCCAGAGGTGGTTGTTCTGGGTGCTGATTTCTCAGAATCTATGCACCCAAATTGCGTGAAAATGTAATCATATGTCAGTTCTAGTATGATATATTTGTCCAATGAATACCTGTTTATCATATGCATTTTTTCTTGGTGTAGCAATTTTAATGGCCAGTAGTGTATCATTATTCTTTCAGAAGGGTCGCTGTTGGGTTGTCTGTTGGGAGATGTTCGACATGCAGACCTTTTACCTCATGTGGCATCTGTTTATCTTCTTCGGTTGTCATTTTCTGGACTCTTGAGATGAATGGATACCAAGATGCCAAAAGACGATGGACATGCACCTTTTTCTCACAGGAATATTTGCGTGTAAAAACTCTCAGTAGCGCTGGGTATTCTTATTTCTAACTTCCTGCGCATCTTCAGATAGCCGACCAATAGATGGCGGAGCAGCTTCAATTATGCCATATTCGTGAATCAAAACTATATGGACTGTGTAAGGTGGCAGATTAAGCGAACGTCAATTTCGCACCTTGCATGACAGTTTTTATACATTGTAACAGGAAGGTGAATGTGTCACCTGACATACTTCAGCGAAAATGAGCAGATTTGCCTATTAAAATGTACAGTGTGCAATGCAAAGGGATGACGCTCAATCGATGGTATTAACACACCGAACCTAAATCCTGCATGTACATGAGCAAGAGGTGAAACAAGCTGCTGGAGGAAATGTTTCATTTGGGACCAGATGCAAGGGGCAATATCACAGGGCCGAGTCCAACGGAAAGCTCTTAAAAGCATGGGACAACGAACAGGCCAGGTGACTCATCCAGGAGGGTAACTAGCGGGCCACCAGAGTGGTACGGAAAGAATCTTTAGAAAACTGCTGGTACCCCCATGATGTACGCATGTAACCTTTAGGCGTCTGGAGCGGGCACAAAATGTCTGATTGGCTGACAAGAAATAGGAAGGAGTAATGTGCCGAAATTTCGATGCAGTTTGATGGTAGGCCCTTTGTGATTGGCAGAGATAGTTTCCAAGGAATAAAAGGAACGCTCTTATTGGTTAGAAAAAGCCGTGACGTGGAGCACGAAAGGACCCAGGTGGGGGGACAGTTTTCCTACGAGAGACAAGACCGAAAATTTCGAGGACTCTTCTCTGAACCACCGTTAAGTGCAGAACAGGGTGCATCATGCTCTGTACGACGCAAAGGAGTAACTTTGAGTGAACACTGAGTTCACTTCGGCTGACATTCAGATAGATATTAGTTGTATGTCGTCGAGCTCCAACAGTGGAGAAACGAAACAGCCACCTAGTTAATTGTTCTTGCAAGAACTGAAAGGGCATTGTAATCTGCACACTGCTGCATCCATGCACGTGCAAATCTCCATATTTCAAGACTAGGGATGAGTGCATGTTTTCTCACTTAACGAGAAACATAGGAGAGCTTCTGCTGATAAAATCATAAAAGGTTTTGATTAGCTTCTATAGGACTTTCAGAAGACGAGAGCAGCCATGCAGCCAACAGCTCATCGCAGCTAAGATGGTAAATACCACGTGCAGAGGCGTAAACTTGTTGGCTCGCCAGCTTTCGTGCACTGTGAACTCAAGCAATCTTTTGCTCAGCTTGTCACAAAAACTAACCATCCTCCGTAGACTTGATTGTCATCCTAAACAGTACCGAACTTAGAACCGGAATTGGATGATTTGTCGTAATATTGACCAACTTCACGATGTAGTAGTAAGAATAATTTTGTATAAAACCTTTTGGTTAAAAATTGATATCGTTGTGTTTAGAGTTATTTCGATTAAACAGGACGAAATGCGTTATCTTGAAAACTGTCCTAACATTGTCATGTTACAACCTATGTAAATTCGTGTATTTCTTAGACAATAATCCTGAATTAAAAACAATTTGTGTACAGCTGAACACCGTTGTGCTCTGTCATAGAATAAGGGTCCACTCCTTACCCCCAGTCATTTATTCAAGAGACGCTAACGCACTCAAAGGGTGTTTTGCTGATGTCTGACGAAAGAGAAAAGGAGTGGACTGTCAGAACTGTTGTTGGCAACAGGCATTATTGCAGAATATTATGGGTCCGGTGAAGTTGGCACCTGACTTTCGCGTAATACGTTCTTCACGTAAAGAAGAAAAAAAAGACTCAGGAAAATTTTAATATTGTAAAAAAATTATTTGCAAATTTCCGAAACAAATGTGCTGACAGCTCCGAATTTCTACCCAAGAATTCTACAGAAAACTCTAATGACATATTTTGTGCAGAGATAAATGCAGTAATAAGGGACCCATTTTTATCTTGTGTTTCAAAAACGTTGCAAATATGCGCACGCAAACACATTTATACTCGTTAACTATACTATTAAGGTAGCAGGAGAGCCACTTACAAAATTGGAGCGAAGGAAAGGAAATTTTGTAGCCCACGAATTCGGATAACACCGGTAATAGTTTAGTTTTAAGTCGATTTACTTCATTGCCATAAACGTACCTTCTGGAGTGCTACACATCTTATTTTATCCTGACAACTAGGCAGGATCGCGTCATACATTAAACAGGCCACACAAATAGTATCTGCAAAACGTGTCGTTGTCCGATTCACTGTTTACCGTCGACTGTTACGGAAGTATCATTTCGACTTGAGACTGGAAGGTCACAGTAACATTCAGCAGGTATGCACCAGTGCCATGTACACAAGATTTCGCGAAACTTAAGTCAGAATGCGCACCTTTTGTTGTGTCCTGTCCAAGATTTGAAGCGAGTTGGCTCATTATGCGCCGCAGCAGTGCAACATTGTGCTTCTGAGCTCATAAACTGCTTTGTTTTTTGGTGCAGACATCTTTCCAGATCAATGTGTTTCCTTTAACGTTATTCCAGTAACCGTATAAAATTTCTACGTATTACAGAAATAAATGAACTTCCACAGAAAACAGGAAACAAAATGGAATCTCTCAAGTGAAACACATCTGACCAGAAAATGGGTCGACAACTGATATACATTAAGATTCAATAATTAGCCATAGTATAACGAAGTAATTCGTAAGAGAGGCTAGAGAAAGGCAAGCTTATGATGGTGTTAACAGTAATATTTTCTATGAAATTCTGAAGGTAACAGGGATAAAATACATTTAGCGGGATCTGCAATTTGTCGAGAAATCAAACTGTAGTTATAAGAGTTGGAGGTGATGAAAGGTGCGCAGAATGTAGATGTAGAATGACGTATAGTTATCTCAAACTGGACAAAGGGCATTAGAGAAATTTTTGAATGGGCTTCAGGGTGAAGTTTGACACATTGAAAGTCATTTGGATAAGAAATACAAATGCCAGTTCGATTTGATGAAGAGTTACAGAAACCTAAAGTTAATCGCAAACCGAACTGCTGCGTGTTCGAAACTTACTCGGGAACCAGCTATCATGAGAACAGGTAACAAAATACAACTTCTCGTAAGAGAAAGATTCGATGTTTCGCCTGCAGAGTGCGTGAAACAGTAAGAAGATAATAGTAAGATCGAGAGGGGAGAACATTTGGAGGAATACATTAAACGACAAAGGGAACGGAAGGTTCACCACTGTTTCCGCCCAAAGAAGTAGTAGTCAATTACTGCGAGCGCCACTGAGGAAGTTCCAGAGGTCTGTTCACTATCGCAATTTGCTTTGTGTGAAATGTCCGTTTCCTGGGCTACACTCTTTCTCAGTTTCCTGCGATGCGGTGTCTATAGTCACGGTTGAAAGTTGACGGCAACCAACCTGCACAGTTAAAGGGTCAACTGGCGACGTTGTGCACTGTTACAAGAAGGAGTTAGATTTCCTGATAATTAACCGCGCTCTGATCATTGCAGCACAAAGATAAATCAGATTTGGTCGTTGTAAGTTAATGAGCATTTCGCTCTCATTTAAGTATATGGCCGAAAGAGACAGCTTTCCACGAATTGTGAAATGAATCCTGTCGTCGAGGATCGTGTGCCACAAAGGGCCCAGATTCACCACGAGTGGGGAATTCACAGGCGTCTATTGTGCTGAATGAGGCCAGGCCGATCACGCCTAAGCGCCGTAGCGTGCGAGTGAGACAAACAAACTTAGGTCATAGGGAAACCCGCTAGGAGGTGTTTGTGTCAGGGAGGCGTAGCAGTGTTAAATATGGCAGGCCTAAGATGAGCCATAAAAGGGAAACATTTATGAAAACTATTTAATCCTGTAGTAACTCAGGGAATGAAGCCACAGTAATTTTAATCTACCATCTTTATTAAATTTTCATGGCGATCCCAATAGAACTTGAACATTGATCATATCTATAATAGTTTAGGATTTTCTGTTAAAGTGAAATTAACAAGTTTTGTAACAAAGACCTGAATGCTAAAATCTGAACACTTTGGTCGATCTTCACGATCGACACTTCATATAAAAGCGCATCATTAAAATGACAAATGTTGTAAATATCAACTCTGTAACTTTATTTTTTTAAAAGATATAGTAAATTTAAATTGTCAGTATTTTCAATCAAGCGTCAGGTCATCATTTCCTCCACACAAAACACATTTAACGATGACAGCATCACAACTTATTGTATCATTAGGTAATAGAATATTTGTTGTTAAGTTTAGTGCATAATAGTTACTTTCGTTCTTTATTTATTTATCAGAAAGCACATTGGTGCAAAGCTACTGGCCGTGACATTCAAAGTTAGGAAGGAAATTGTACTAGCTTCATGTAAAAGAATTTAACGTTTATTATGAAATAGATATTATTGTTACCTTATTTAGAACGTGAAAGTGGTCCACCATCGATTATTTAAGTATGTTAAAATGTAAAATAATATAGAATAAGCTGTAGCCAAACAAGATCGACGGCTTCAGGGAAGGGAACTGCACTAGTCAGTCGAGCGACGATGTTTGGCACGTGGGAGACGTGGCCGGAGAAGGACAGAGGGACAGTGCTGGTGGAGACGCGAAAGCGGTCGGTCGGTCTTTAGCCAGCTAGGAAGAGAAACGACTTAGAAAATTTCGCGTTGTTTGGTATCGCGTGACTTAGTCTCTGAGCGGTGAGCTGCCGCGCGCCTGGTGTGAACTCTTAGCTTTTCGCGTAGACAACGAGCTGGAGTATTGGACTTGTATCTCGCGATGAGATTGCGAATCATCGAACTGTATCAAATGTAACTCTAAATACGATCACTTTCGCTACTTGTTTGCTTTCTGAATAAACATTATTCTAACCATATCGCAACTGTGTGGCCTACGTCATTTGTGGGTCGTTAATTTAGCTCGCGATATTATTATTACTGTTATTATATGTTATATTAACTTTGTATGTTTCATACAATTTCACAATCATCCAGACAATTTAACCAAAGGGTCAAAAGTGTCTAATTTAGGGCGTGTAATGCGACATGTGCGGTTCAACCCCTAGACGAGTTTGAGCCAAGACATTTCGGCGAAGAGGAACCGCATGTGAGCCTGAACATCTTTGCGATGTTAGCTCACATCGCAACAATTATGGCTTAGGTTGGTACGCTAAAGGTCAGACTCAAAGGAAAATTAGTTCCACTGAGATAATGTACAAAGCGAGTAGTTACACCTTTACGCCGTACTGAGTGGGTTTATATTTCACTGAATGTGAGGGCGTACCCCCAAACAGGAAAACTTTATGTATCATCATGAAGATGCCGACGTTCGGGGCAAGTAATCTGCTGTCAGCAGGGCCATTACCAAATGATGACCAGTAACTTTGTCATATGGCAAGAGCTGTTAAGTGTTATTAAAGTAGAGCCTAGTGGAGAATTGCATGTTCCAATAAGCGTAGTTAACATCAGCAACGCAGCAGAGCGTCTAATGCGAGGAACCATTGTTGCTGCAATGTGGAACATAGATGATTGAAAGTGAGTGCAAGCAGTAAATTATTCTGAAGCTAATGACAGAGTGAAGAAATTAAACCACAAACCCATCGAACAAGAGCTGTTTTCTAAATTAAATCATGTATAATGGGAGGACCAGGAAGTAATGACCCCCAGCACTTCCGCGGAAGATCAAGCAGACTACAACACACACACAATGTCAGATTATTTTATAAAAACTTGAACAAGATGGAATTCATAATTTAGAACCAATCCTTGTCCACAGGAATGTCACC